>NW_006800199.1:0-68921 GCF_000485575.1 Poecilia formosa | reverse complement strand
ATATATGGATTCCAGCAATGCAACACACACATTACGTCCGGCTGTGGGTAGATGTCCTAATCGAGCGTTTTGTTCTGTTTTGCTGGGTTGGTTTGGGTTGTATGTTCAGGTATGAGAGGCTGGAGGAGCAGCTGAATGATCTAACAGAGCTGCACCAGAATGAGATGACCAACCTGAAGCAGGAACTCGCCAGCATGGAGGAAAAGGTCGCCTACCAGTCCTACGAGAGAGCCAGAGACATTCAGGTAAACAGTGACTCCAGGACTGCAGGTTTATTTACACTCTTAGTTACTTATCAACTTGATTATTGACTTTCTTATCCACTCATTTACTTATTTGTTTACCTTTTCTACTTAGGTAGTTAATTATTTACTGCCTACATAATTACTGATGTACTGATTGAATTCAGGATTGACTTACTACCAGAAGCATTTTTACTCATAAACTCATTCACTTTTTGCCTTACTTACTTATTTACTTTCATATTTACTTATTCACTTATTTACATGTGTATGTACTTCTTTGTAGACATTTAATAGCTTACATAAGCCATACAGTATTTACTTACAATATAATTATTTACTCACTTACAAACGTATTGTTTCACTGACTTACATTTATTCAAACTCTTTGGCTTACATATTTAGTTATCTACTTATTGACTGATTTAATTGTTTACTTCTATATTTGTTCATTTTTATATTCACTGACTAACTTAACTATATTTTACTTACCAACTCACTTATTACTTACTCAGTAACTTACTTATTAACTTTTTTCAACCTACATAATTATTTACTTACATACTTTAATTGCTTCCTTTCTTACCAGGTAACTCACTTGTATTCATATATATTTACCCACCGATTTAGTTACTTACCCTCCTTGCTTCTTTAATTTTTATTAGCATCCTCGCTTAATAATTGATATGCTAACATTAGTAAGTATATTTACTTACTGACTTACTTCTGTGCTTATTTGCTAACTTAGATGTTGACTCACTAATGTATCCACTTTGTACCTTATGATTTATTTATTTAAGTGCCTGTTTTGTTTTATTTACAAGTTGCGTTATTATGACATCTGAATGATTAATCGTGCATACTTTTAACGTCAGCAATTGTATTCAGAATGCTTTATCTTAATGGTTTGTTGGGCGAGGAGGAATTTCTGCATCTGCTCCTCTTCTTTCTCTGAAGATAAAATCTGACTGTTCTTTTTGACATCCATCTGTGCTGCACTTTTTTGATGATCCAGCAACTTTAAATGGATTTGGCTAGAAATTGATGAATAAATGACCTTTAATGGGAAGGGAATTAAGCTTCCATTTTCATAAATACCGTAACATCTCTCAAACCAACACTTCATGAAACTTTTCTGAGATGTGAAGTACTTCACAGATGTGAAAGCGCGCATGCCCAGAAAGAAAGGCTTCAAGATTTAATCTACGCATGCGCGGGAAGACAAAAACAGTCGTGGATGTCATTGTGCTACTTTACATGTTCAGTTTTGCACATTTCTGATAATGAATACATGTGTTACATGAGCACTCCGTTCATGGGAGACGAAGAATGGTTACCGTTTACTATGAAGCTAATATGAAAGCTAAGCTAACCTTCAAAAGCGCGTGGGGGTTCGATGACGATCTAAAATCACAGCGCCATTTAGTGGCCTGGCGTGACAACTACAGCTAACCAGCGGTTTCTCTCTCTTTTTTTTAAATTAATTATACAATGAATCGTTGAAGTACAGGGTAGGGGGAAAAGAAACCATGATGGGTTAAGACTGTAAAAGACAAGCACGTAACAGTAAGAAATAATGGTTGTTTTTTTTTAAATTTGTTTTGTTTTTGCATATACAGATTTCAAATATTTCAGTGAGGAGTAATAAAGTCTAAAACTGATTTTAAAAAATCAAAACAAGTGGTAGAACCTCTCCAGTTATAGCAGCATATAGTAATTTTAGCAAGCAAGAAAACAATGTTTACCACATCAGATATTTGCTATGAAGGTCGTGTATAGTATATGAGTGATGGTAACATCCAGGACATTCTCAGTTTTCAGTGACAACCAGTTCTTAATGTCTCTCCTGAGTTTACATGAGAAGGGACAGGAAACAAAGAGAGTGTTAATAGGCACAAATTTAAATCTTTTATGCGAAAAATAAATCTGATCTCTTCTAGATGTAAGTTTTCCATTTTGTGTGAACATCTGTAAAAATCACACCATAAAAAATGAAGAAAGGGAAAGTTAGTAGTTAATGTTTGAAATAAAAACGATCATTCACAGTGAGGCTGGCTCACCTGGTCGTTCCTCCTTGTTTTCTGGGCCTGTGCTGTGCAGGAAGCCGTGGAGTCGTGCTTGACCCGGATCACCAAGCTGGAGCTGCAGCAGCAGCAGCAGCAGGTGGTTCAGCTGGAGGGAGTGGAGAACGCCAACGCCCGGGCTCTCCTGGGGAAGCTCATCAACGTCATCCTGGCTCTCATGGCCGTGCTCCTGGTCTTCGTCTCCACTTTGGCCAACTTCATCACCCCGCTGATGAAGACCCGGGCGCGCGTGGCCGCCACCGTCCTGCTGGCCTTGCTGCTGTTCATCCTGTGGAAGCAGTGGGATTTTGTGGAGTTGTGGTTGTTGCCCAGCTAAAACCTGGATTTAAAGGAAGGACGAGAGCCAGGAGACACAAAGAAGCTTCATCAGAAGGAGCCGGAGAGAAACTTGTTGGGCTTGGTACATTTGAGGTAGAACTTTACTGCTCTCCAGTTAAATAAAGACACCACCTCGCTCCATTCAAATATTCAGGTGTGGATGACAGACCATTAATCCCATTGCTATCACCAAAAAAAGTGAGTTTCCTGTAAGAAATCTGATTTTCTAACCATTTAAGAGACACAGAGGATCGACTTGCGCTGACTGTAAATCTTCATGTTGAAGCTGCAGCATATGTTTGAAACCAAGATGTTTTTTTCCATGAATGTTACGTGCTCTCATGCATGTTCTCATATGTGCACTCTGATGCATCCAGCTGGCATGAGTTAGCATCTCATCAATGACGAATAAATGTCTTTTCTGCCAGTTCTGTTGTCGGAAACAAAAGTGCAGATATGTCGTTTCTCCACTCAGTCATTCTCGTGTTTTTCTTTCACATCCTGTTCTGGTGTTACTGCAGTGCTATTGGGCTTTTTTTTTTTTCGATGAAGGCGGGGAGGGTTACAGCTGAACCTGCTAAAACTCACAACGCTGAATGAAATAATTGATTCTGTACACAAATACTAACAGTGTAGACCTACAGCTACCCACGGTGTCAAATTACCTGGCATGTCAACGTTTATATCCAGTTTGCAAAAACAAATATTGCTGTTTTATTAAACTGTGTAAGAAATAAATGATTTCATATATGAGACTATGCTTGATACATTTTTACGGTACAAAGAGATGTTTAAGCTGAAACTAATGCTTTTTTTTTTGTTTGTTTTTGACAAATCTACCATTAAGCTCAAATAGCCACTCACCCAGTCCAGATGCAGAGGATCTCTGAACCAAACCCATGATGTGCATCTTTAGTGCAAAACTTAAATACATGAAACACTGACAAAAATCTTTAGTTTTTACAATAAATCTGATTATACTTCTTTGACAGCAAACCAGTCAGACTGACGATAATCTTAAAATCCCAAAATCATGTCCTGTTTTTACAAATCGTGTCTCTGTTCCTGATGCTCCAGCAATGTTTTGCACAGGATTAAGTAATGGTGAAAGTGGGGGAGAAAAAAAAAGAAGCAAGTTCACCCACCTTTAACTTTTGCATGAGGATAAAATAAAAATCTTCTGGTCTTTCTGATGTTGAACAAACTCGAAGTGCATCAAAAGGTCATTTTGTTGATGCATTTATATACTGATCTTAGTTTTGACGAGAAAAAGATCAGATTTCTCAGCGTTTGACTGAATTTGTTTACAGATTAGAACTTCACTGGTGTGCAGATCAGGCGTGTCAACCTTTCCATGCGTCTTTAGTCCTGTGCACCTGCATTGGACGGCCGAATTATCTCCTCAGCAAGCAGTCAGGAGTCCTGCTGATGACCTACTTGTGTGATTCAGATATGTCGAAAGCACAAACATCACCCGGGTTTAAACCATCAACTCTGCTAAAAACAAGAAGAAAGGGGGAAAATAAAAACATTCAGATGTGTTTGTCGTCTTTTTAATAATTACTGTCAGGCAAAACCCTTACGAACAATACATTTATGACAGGTATTCTTACAGTACAAGACAGAACTCAAGGAGATCAGAGCCAGTGGCATGGCCACAACTGACCACTATCAAGTAAGACATTCATCGTCATTTAGATTGTTCCAACTTTCACAGAGTTCACAAATGTGTTTTGCATTTGACTCGTATCAAACAACAGTTTTCTTGATTACCTAGCAAATTCTAAAGACCTCGATAGAAACAGCAGAGTAGAAAAAAACAAACAAAAAAAAACAAAGAACAAAACCTTGGATAATAAGCAGAGGAATTCCTGATTTTATTTCAACTTCCTGTAAAGATGAACGATGTACAATATATTGCTTTCAGGTGCACGACTTTAAAACGGGTATATCTCCCCAGAAAAACATTCTTCAGATTCACCTTCCTCTGCCGTTTTTTTTTTCTTTTATTATTTGTTTCTCGTCTGCCAGCAGGTTAGACAGAGGTGCAGCGGTCAAACCGTTAAACCGCAGGAGGAGCTGCTTCTTAAAGGAATAAATGAGCCAAACGTACAGTAGGACCAGCAGCCCCTCCAGAGAATTGCAGCTTCCCTTCATTCATCATCATTCGTTGGAAACTCAGTTTATTCGCCTCTTTTCATGGAGTTAAAACAGAAAGAAAAAAAAAAACTATTCATGTTCTCAGAGTCTTGAGATTAAGACACAGTATCCAGTCACAGCGAACATTGGAGGAGAGGAAGGAAAAAAAAAAAGAGAAATACAAATGACACACGGTGAGTATTAAAAGCTTCATATTTGATATTACACAATAATTAAAAAAGTCGAACAGGAGGCAGCACGGAGTTTGGACTGGTCGCATATTTAGTGCTCAGAGATCAAACGTGTAACACTAAAATATGAAAACAAAAGAAGCGTTTCAAGCTCCAGAATCCGTGTTGCCCGTGAATGTAAAATGCTGTCTCAGTGGAGCGTCTGGGCGTTTCCAGCCTGATTGTGGTGTAAAAACATGGACACACGTGTTGGTGTTCAGCAGGACAGGACCTGCCCCCACAGTCTTCAGGCCATGAAGTAAAAAGTTTGTCCTGCAGGCCGAAAAACCTGCAGCCTCATTTATGAAAAGGTCTCTCCCTCTAACAGACATTATCCTGCCCTCTAAACATTAATAAAGTTTGCCTACTATTAGACATGGCAAAAGTTACCCACCTCCTCCACCGGTCTCATCTCCAACCACAGACGCATCTCCACAAATTAGAACGTGAAAAGGTTGAATTTAGTCAGTAATTCAATGCAAAACTCGCACCGTACGCAGATACATTGCATGGAGCGACATATTCCACGCATTTATTCTAGTTAATTTGATGCAGTTAATGAAAACCCAAAATACAGTTTCTCAGAACTGTAAAATATTACGCAAGACGAATAAAAAAAAAAAAAAAATGCAAATGTGATTTTATGGATGATTATCCAGTGGACCGTAGAGGCGGGCGATGTAGAGTTAAAGTTTTATCATGATGCTTCGTGATACTATCATAATAACAATAAAAGTAACAATAAAAACTATTTATTACTTCTTCTTTAGGTTATTGTATAAACTGCAACTGCATGACATGGCAGTCAGAGCTCCAAAATACAAATACTGCTCTTTTAAAACATTGAATGAAGAAGTCGGATTAGAGTTGGTAAACTGTGCACAGTAACTGCATTTAAATGCATTTTCATTTTTTTGATAGTTATTGATACTTTCATTGAACAAACTGTGGAAGAGAAGTAAAGCTAACAATTCTAACAGTATGGACAGTTTTTTTTTTCTTCAAACATCAATTGGAAATTATTGTGACGATGAGAAATTTATCATGATAAATACGATAAAAGCCCGCCTGCAGAAAACAGTCATAGAAGTTTCCCATTATTACAATCGGCCTTCTGTCACCTGAAGAATGTGTCCAGGATTAAAAGACTAACCTCCCAACACGATAAAAAGACACTCTTCCATGGATTTAACTTTAGTTGCATTGATTATTACAACAGCGTGTTTACGGGTTGCAGCGGATCCAGAACGCTGCTGCTCGCGTTCTGACTAAAACCAGGAAGATGGAGAAAATCACCCCACACCTAAACTCCTGTAGCTCAGAGAACAGACTTTAAAATACTGTTAGTTTATAAACCGCTGAACGTCTTAGCACCAAAATACCTTATAGTTCTGTTGCTGTTGTATCGGCCTTCTGGTTCTGATCTGCTCTGCATCAACAGAACGAGAACCAAACATGGCGAAGCAGCATTCAGCCTCTACAAACATCCAGAAAACTGCAAAAAAACACCGAGTTCCTTTAAATCAAGATTAGAAAACAACCTGCTTAGTGTTTATAATCAGTGGTACATTGATTCATTCTGTTCTGGATTGCAAGTTTATTATTTTTAGTTTGCCAATGTAAAGTTTCTTCTTTGTGTTTTTTTTTATCATGTAATGCATTCATGAACTGCCTTGTTCCTTAAATACACCATATAAATAAACTTGACTTAACTGATCTTATGTAATATAATCATTTTTTGAGAAACTAATTTTAGGTTTCAAAACAGCTTTAATTCAAATGACCTGAATATCACTCTGTAATGAATCTAAATATGACAAGAGTTTCATCCCTTTGCATTGAACTACTGACAGAAACGAACTTTCCCATGATAAGTTGCTGACATGCGTCCGTACGGTCGGCTTCCCCTTTGCCCTCGTTACCGTCTCGTTTGGCAAACCCTTTCAAAGTGACATCAGGGAAAGCTTCAGACACCGTCGCCTCAAATGCAGCCCTCAGTACAAGTCACAGCGAGAGAGGTACCTAGGCAGACCTCTGGGTGTAGAAGAGAATATAGGCCTGAGTGTTGCACACTTCCTCCACGCTGCAAACCTTCATCTCAGAGTCGTTACAGTGGACCCAGAAACCTGAAGAACACAAGACAAAAAGGTAAACGGCGACCCCGACGGGACGGGACACGAGGACGAGCGTTTCCTCACCTCCTTCTGTGTTGTAGCAGTATGCGGTGTAGTGCCCTGAGCCGAAGCCTTTACCATGATGCATGACCACAGCCGACAGATCGTAGGTGTAGCCTCCTCTGTGGACAGAGTGACCCGAGTCTGTGCAGCAGTACGGTTTGATGTTCAGAACCTGGTCAAAGGCCACATGGACGCCGATTTTCTCCCTGTGGTTCCGGCCCGACCATCTGCCACAGGGAAGATTTGGCATTAAAAACAAGACGCAGACACAGAAACAACCACAGAGCAACGTGGGTAGTTTTTTTTAAAAAAAGAGGTTAATCAGACAGGAAGGAAAGGCGGCAGAGAAACTTGCCTGAAACGTTTGAGGTGCAGCCGTAAAACCTGAGGTAAGCGGTAGATCAGAAGCTGCTTACGTGCTTCTGACAGAACTAAGGGTTTGTGGGATGATTTTCTTCTTCTTTCTGAAACCAGGAGAGAGAATTAAAAGTTATTCCACAAAATAATAATGAAAGAATGCACATTATTAAATCTGCAACTTCATTCTTTTAAGAACTACTTTACTGTGTCCAGCAATTTATTTTACATCACTTCAACAAAAGACCAGTTCCTCTATGGTTTGTGTTCTTAGTTAGGAGAACAACAATCTGCACTTAGAAGTTATTTTACTTTGTTCAGATGTTTTAAATTAAATTTTCTCAAACTTCAGAGCAACAGGCATTTGCATTATTCAAATGAAATAAACAGAAATGGTTAAAGTGCACATAAAGGAGCTACAGTGACCTGTGTTCACACCCACTGAGCCTTCTCACATTTACTCACAGTACAACCACAAACCACAATGTATTTCTCTTTTGACTGACTGAACACAAACTAAGAAAAATTTAAAATTATATACCGTTTTCAAATATATTACAAAGCAAATCTGAAAAGTGATGTCTTTATACAATAATCTGATTGATTTTGTTGCATAAACCTGCAAAACGAAACAGTTTTGATCTTGATTCTAAATGCCAAGTCTGTTCTGTACCCAGATGTCCAGCACTTTGCTTGAAAGCACTTTATTAATAAAATAGTTATAATTAATGGTTTAAAAGTTGTAAGTTTCAGACATAAGCAGGTATCCCCCTCCATCCCAGTCAACCAATAAAACTCTAACCAAAATGGAAAATCTGTCTTCAAATGAAGAAAAAAAAGCAATCACCCTGAGCAGCAGTCCTGTTCTGTACCAATTATGTTCGAGTGTCATTAATCAACTGCAGCTCTTAGTTTCCAGTGAGTGCCGTCTCCCCTCCTTAACGCCACACACACTACCTGCCAGGCAAGTTTAGTTTACATCAAATCAACCAAACGCAGAAGAAAAAGAGCCTTGATTTTCTTTTCTTTTCATACTAGATGCTTTCAGTCATGAAACGGAGCCGTCTGTCGGCGGACATTTTGTACCGACATGAATGAGTTCGTATCCACACTGGCGACGTTTACTAAACGCTTTGTCAACTACTGATTTTCTATAACTTACCGAGTCTACTTTAAGGATTCTTGTGATGTTAGTAAACAGCTCTGGAAAAAAAGAAGAGCCCTCTGCACTGAACCACATTGAAAACCTCCTGGTTTTTCCACCAAATGTTGATTTCTGAACTCTTCCTGAGTTAAAACATTAGTATTGTTGTTTCTAAATGAACATGAAGTTGTTTTCTTTGCATTGTTTGAGGTCAGAAAGCACTGCATCTTTTTGTTATTTTGACCAGTTCTCATTTTCTGGAAATAAATACTAAATTTTTGCTTAGAATTTCAGAGGCATGTTGTCAGTAGTTCATAGAATAAAATAACAATGTTCATTTTACTCAAACCTATAAAGAGTGAATTCAGAGAAACTGATCATTTTAAGTGGCCTCTTAATTTTTTCCAGAGCTGTATAATAAATCCTTAACATTTGATTATCATTTATAATGGTCATGTTCCAGGAGAGTTAACCATTTACAACAGGAAGCAGAACCATAAAAATAATAGATTATTGAATTCCACAATTAATCCAAAATATTTTCCATCAAATAAATTTAACAAGAGAAGTAAGAGATACCGAATGGTTAAGTAGATGGGTCCAAAAATGGCGACATGTGGCTCTAAATCAGGAGTAAAACACTGTGAAGTAGAAAATCTGAACCAGATCTTCATCTGGTTCAGATACTTGTTTGGGTATCAACAAGTATCCATTTAATCTGTTCAGGTCAAATACTTCATATAAGGAGGCAATTTAAAGTTTTCTTTAACTTCGACACAGAACTGTCAACTAAAAACCTTTATAATTCTAGAAACCAGACAACGGTTTTTCTTTAACTTTCCCTTTTGCCTGTATGCTTCTGGACTCTTTCAAACTTGAAAAGAGGGAGCAATGTCTCATCTGGCCATGAGGCTTATTGTTTAATGGATAACCTTGGTAGATAATAATAATTTAAACATGAAAAATCCTTATTTTTCCAGACTTTAAGTCGCTACTTTTTCCTCCCACTTTGAACCATGTGGCTTTTCTGTGGATTTTCCTTCAACCACCAGGGGGCTCTTTAGCAGGAAGTGAATCATTGGAAGTCAAAATTGGAAACCGAAGAAGAAATCGCTGCTTTTCATTTAGAACAAGCACATGCTAGCAGCAGGTACGACAGAGAAATGTTTTCAAATTCAAACCCCCTCATCATGGAAACAACATGAAGAAGTTCATATGATGCCGCTTTAAGTTGAAGGTTATCGATCTGGTAAACTCGGCGTGAACGAATCTATGGTTCGGCGTTGGAGACGGAGGGCTGATTTATTAAGTGGAAAACCGAGAGCGGCAGAGATACCAGCGGCTTATATATGTACGTTTCCAGCTGTTTTTTTTTTTTAAGCTTTCTGGGTGCGGTTTATAGTGAGGTGCACAGGAAAATACGGTGTTTTCTTTTTATTTCTGTTGTGAAAGTTATCGAGTGAAAATGCAGCTTGTACTAACTGTTGCAGTGGTTGCAGGCGTAGATGTTGCCTTCAAGAGCCTCCATCTCTGTAAACTTGGACAGCATCTCTATGAGGGAGCAGCTGCGCTGGTAAGCGGTGGCGCCTGGGCCTTTGTTCCTGCTGTGATATCTCTCTGGAAACTCCAGCGATAAATCCCAGAACGGCTCCACTGTGTTGGACTTGTGCTTACAGGACAGACACGTCACCTAAAAGCAGGACAAGAGGAGGAAGGAGGAGATGTGGATAATAAAATCAGTCATGTAGCGTTTTAAATTCTTTGTTATATTCTGAATTTTCGTATTTAATCATGCAACTTCTGTTGTTAAATTCTGTTCGTATTTGTTGAAGAGGACCGTATAAATAAGGTCTGACTGATAATTTTACTGTGGTGTCCAAATTAGAGATGCACAGAGAAACTGGCTGGTCTGAAACTCAAAAATCTGGTCTGAAGTGATTAATCAATCATTGAAATAATTGCAAACTAATTTAGTAAATTGATTAATCGCTAATTGGAGTAAACAGACTCAGAAAAGGCCTTTAGCTGAAAGAACACCATGTTCCGAGCAGTATTAAACCAAAACTGTATTTAATAAATATTTTGCATTTCAGATACATTTAAAAAAAAACGTACATTAAAGGAAAAAGTTTCTGAATCTTAACATTTTTATTTTCTTATTCGTAAAGGGAATTGAATTACTTATTTGCATCTTTTAATGAACTTGTAATATAAGAAAAAGGCTTTAGTGACTAAATGAAAAATTTGAAGAATGTGCCAATTTTTTATCCAACTAATCATCAGAATAATTGATAGATTAATCGACTGTCCTAATCTGAACACCCCATTACCAAACAGAGGAAGCTGCCGTGAACAACAACACTCTTCAGTGGTCGTTGTGACTAAGCGACCGTTTATACTACTAATAAAATGCGACCACAATCAGACTTATGTGTGAACAATTTACGACCCAAAGCGACCTGCATGCGCTGATGTCACAACTGTGTATTGTTCACAGAAGTAACAATTAAAGCCGCCATCTTTGGATCAGTTCTAAATTTTGGAGCGATAGGAGCCAATGGCTAATAAAAATAAGCTAAAAAAAGAAAGCATTAACTAGTAGCAGTGGCATTTTGTGGCGCATGCCTGCAGCTTCTGTATTATTTTCATAATAATCGTTGCTTGGTTCAGCCACATCCTGATTTACCATGTCTGGCTTCTTCTGGTGAAGAATTATGACACGTTTCTCCTGTCTGTGACGAAAAAGTCAGATACAATGTGACATGACCGCTCAGACTGCAGACGCCTTGAAAACAATGTGATTTAGCCCCACACAGAAGTGGTACAGCTCTTTTTTTATTTTGGAGAGTTAAAAGATCAGAACTGGGCTGTGTATGAAATAAGGGTCCAATATGAACAAAAACAAATTAATTTTAAAAAAATTGTCAAGTGCTAAAGGTGCCATTTAAATAGAAACTGTATTTTGCACATGTGAATATCTGTCTGGAGTTTGTCGAGGGTCCAACAGAGTCAAACTTTCAAAAAAAAAAAAAAAACTGTTTGAAATGATTAAAATCTTACTTTACAAAAACGATCTTTAAAAGTTTCCCTAAAACCAAGTAAAGCCCAAACAACACAGCTGACTGCTGAATAATTGGTAGCTGATGAGAGGCTGTGCAACCAATTAAAGAAAAATTACAATTTTGAAGTGAAATGAATGACTGTCAGAGAAAAAACAGGCATGGCTTTTAAGGTGAAGAAGAAACCTGACCATCATTTGCTCTTCTCAGACTTTAGGGAAATGTTTCACTGTGTCAGAGGAAACAAAGTCTTTTATATAAAGAAACAAGCAAAAATAACAAAAAGATGAGCTGCAACAAGAAATAAATATGTTTTTTTTTTCTTGTTACAATAGAGCTGCACCAATAGATTGGAATTGGCCAGTTTTCAACTGCTCAGTGACCTGGAAGTCAAATAGAGAAAAGTCTGCTCTCCCTGCCCCCCATTCATTAAATCAGGGCTGTCCACAGAGCGGCTGGGGGCCATTTTGTGACCCCTGGAATGACTTTGTGCATAATAACAATGATAAAAATTTGGCCTCCAGCACAGGTGATTGATATGGACTGAGATTTTAAATTAAGCCAGAATTAAATCTCATTACAATGGAAAATATTCCACACAACACATAGAATTGTTCTGTTAATGACCACACCCCTTGTGGTTATTACCATCTAAGTTTATACTAAATAAACTTTGCTGCAGCCACATTTCTTATTCATCAAACTTGGTTAAATACTCCTGGTATCTATAAAGTGACCAAATCATGTACCTACTGCTGAGACGATACTAAATTCTGTATTCATTTTTAGAAAATCTGGATTTATTTATTTTTTTACCTATGCACTCCTTGAGTTTCCAAAGTTCAGAGTGATGTCAGCATGTCTTATGCTTACCATGTTGTTCCACAGGAGTGTTTTACAGCTTCCTTTTATTTGGACTTTGAATGTAAGTCAATTTGATGGTAATTATGACTTTCATTACAAGAATAAAGTCGTAATATCAGGAAAATTAAGTAACTGTGAGAACTCCTACACAATAATTAAAATTAGGAGAACTGAGCATTTTATGACCTTACACTTCAGTATAAGTTACAGATAAGGAAATGCGTAATCTTTTAAACACACCTGCATCAAATTATTATCAGTAGTACAATTTTGAAACGGCCGTGCAAACAACTGTGTTTATTTAGAAGAAAGAATGACACGGACTGAACTGCTGAGATCAGATCTTCATAACCCTTTGGAAGCCTTTCCTCATCAAAACGACTTCTTCCTCACATTTTTAGCTTTGTTGTTTTTTTCTGATAAAATTGTGTCTTTATTTTGCCGATACGATGACTAGATTTTCATAAAGATCCTCATAGCCTGGCCCTAATGCTCCACCATACATCTCACAGAGAGGATGATGGAAATAAAAATCACTTTTTGGAAATATTTTCTGTCATTTGCAATTTCTTTTTCAGAAAAGCAAGCAAGGAGAAATCAAAAATCGACTGAAATTTGATCAGGTATGACAAAAATCTGCGATTTTATTCAGTATCAAGTCTAAAAACAGTCTGACTGGAGCATTACTAATCGGTGCTGAACAACTGGATTTGCTGCCATGCTGCCGGTCTCACCTGGCTGAGCAGCTGCCCGTGAAAGATGGTGTTCAGAACCTTCAGCACTTGCTTGGACAGCTTCCTCTTTGTGATGGGGATGACTATCCGCCGCTTGGACCCCTCCGTGTCCAGCTCCTGCTGCACCTTGTCCAGCAGCTCACACAGGAACTCCTGGGCGTCTTGCTGGTCGTAACCGCGGAACGCCGGGATGAGGTTCCACACGGAGTGCAGCATGGCGAAGGGAGAGACGAGAGTCCACCGGCCCGACCACATGACCCTGAATAGCGTATGCAGCTCGTGACACAGAGACATTTGCTGGCGAGTCGAGCAGCGAGGCTCTTTGGGCTGGACCAGTTCTGCAGCCTGCGGGGATGGGGCGACGCTCTCCTTTTTGCCCACGGGCAAATTCCAACACCCCGCCTTCCCCATGCGTCCCAGAGGGTTCTCCGACAGTGGCGGCGTGGTGCCGCTGTTGACGACCGCTCCAGTCACCCCCTTCACGCCCTGGGAGTGGTTGGTCTTGGCCAGCAGCTCCTCAGTCTCACACAGGTCCAAAGTGAGAAAACACTCCCTGAATTTCTGCAGGTGGCTCAGCACTTGCAATATTGAGTTCATGTAGCACGTGTTTCCCAAGTTGCGCAGACCGGTGACACCTGGAGCGTGCCTCCTCCGCGTCACCGCGTGCGTGGAGTAGTACCTCCTCAACTTAGCGGCTCTGCTGATCTGTGGCGCCCTGCGGGGCAGGGCGAGGAGTGAAGGCTTCTTGGGAGGTGGAGGTAGGCGTTCTGGGGGATCGCGAAATTTGCGAGGAATGAGTGTCATGGTTGAACGTGGCGCCTGAGTCAGAAGCCTGGCACTCTTTCTGGGAGGAATGTTGCCGAGGTCTTCCAGGAGTTTCCTTTTCACCTCCTTCTTTTGTCTCCTGGCCTCCTCAAGTTTCTCCTTGCGCTGGTTCTGAACCTCTTGGTGTTTTCTAATCCACGTCTGAAGCATCTTTCCTAGGAGTGCTTTCCTCCTGTGGCGCAGGGCCAGCTGCATGGCAGGTTGCGGCCCACCTTCCAACACCCAGGGGCCGCAGTCCCCCCCGGTGGAGGAGCGCAGCGACCGCCTACCTGGGCTCCGGACGGTAGAGAGAGCGCCTCTGAGGAGCTTGAGGTCTCCCTCTGCGTTATCGTTCAGTACATAGTCTCCACAGGCGAAGCAGAAGACATCCAGCTCACGCACCTCCATGGCCAGTGGGTGTTGGGACTCCTGAAAGTGTTTGAGGAAGTGCTCCTCTATGAAGCGTCCACAGGCAACGTGGGAGCACTTGAGGCAGGCCCACACTGAATCCGTGGTGCTGCACTCCACACAGTGCCATTTCTGTGGATTGAGGATGGAATGGTCTTGGCCCAGACGAAGGCGAACCACGTGCTTACAGCGATCCATCTGTCCGGATGCACATGTGGCCTCAGTTATAGGACACACGTCCTGCAGCGAAGCAGCAACTCATTCTGATGGAAGATTCACACAGGAAGAAAGAAAAGGTGCAGGTTTGTTAATGTAAAGATATGATTTCCTTGTAAAAGTAATCATACTACTAAGTCTGTAGAAGATAAGCAATAAATCAATTAATTGCTTGATTGATTGATCATTTCTATTTGCATGATCTAGTTTTTTCTGTCTCTTTCTTCCAAAAACTGGATCAGTCTTAACAAGTTTCAGTCTCAACAAGCTCCTTTTTTTCAGAGCAACTTTGCTTACAAAGACTACAGTAACTTTTTATTTATTTTGGGCATTTAAAATGTTAAATGTTTTTTAGGATTTCAAGTTTATTGAACTATGAGAGGGTGAACTCGCATTATTATGCCACTACCAGTGGCATAATACCTGAAATCGGTCTCAGAACAGCATTATCGTTTATTGCAATAACTTCTACAACAACTTATGATGCCACTCAAACTTTTTCACAACTCTACATTGTTGAACAATCTTTCAGTTATCTTTTGGGGTAGGTCTATGCCTGCTCTGCATTTCCTCAGATTTTTATCCATTTTTTATTTTTAGAAAATAACTCAAACTCTGACAGATTAGCAGAATCTGCGGACAGCAACCATTGCATCACGCCACTGATTCTCATTCTGATTTATGCCGTAATTTTGACTGTGCCAGTCTAACATATGAATCCGTTTTGATCCCGACTGTATTTTTGCAGTCACTGTCCTGCATGAAGGAGGACTGCGTGTTTGCTCATGTTGCAAACTGCAAACATGACTACTTATGGCTTTCTTTCAACAATAAATCTCTTCCAGCCACTCTTTCATAAACAGCAGAGCTGTAGAGTGAACCAGGGTGTTGTGCAAAGGCAAACACTTGGATAAGTATTGTTTTCATTGCTTTCTTTTAATGACACCAGTCACTCCATAGAACAATAGCTTGCTGCAATCAATGTAACCACCACTACTACCAGCAAAATATATTTAACAATTATTAAAGAAGTACTTGAATAAATGCTGGAACAGTTATAGTTAGCTGTAATCATCTGCTAAATGTTTTTTTTGCTGTAATTAATCTTTCTTGGCTTCTGGAAGAACGTTTCCAAAGCCTCTGAATACGAGAACTCAGATGTTTGGCCCATTTATGTCTACATTTATTTATTTCTACATCTGTATTTTTTTATCCGTCTCTCTCCATCTTTAAGTCTTTACCTACTGTATGTTTCTCTAATGATCATGTATTCATTTACTTACCAAGCTCAGTCCAATACTGTTGGGGGGAGTATTTCCCCTCCGACAGTCAAGCAGGATCACAACCTTTTATTCAATGACTGGATTTTTGTCAGGGGAAAGACAAAAATTTTGTGTTCTAGCACTTTCGCCAAATGTATCAGGAGTAGGAGAGCTACTCTTGCTGCTACTCACAGGAGTGCAAGTGCTGCCATCAAAATTATATAAATTGTGTTTAAAAAACCCACAAATATGCTTGTCTGTTTTGTGACATTTTTATCTTGCGACTCGGCGTCTGAGAGGAGTACAGAGCAAGTGTTTTTGACCAGGTTTTGTTAACTTTGGCGTTTCAAAAGAGAGCTGAAAGTAGACGAGCGTGATCTAATTTTGTTTATTTAGGCTAAAAAAATCAATAGCATTAATTGTAAACACATAATTACTAGGTACATGCCGTGTTCCTGTTGGGGACAGGGTGTAGAGGAAATGGTAAACTGGGATCTTGTTTTATAACCAAACCCCACAAAAAGCGTCTCCCCTACTTTATTCCTGACCCAGTTCAGTGCTCACACTGACCTCAGAGGGTCAGAACAGCAGAACAGCTGAGACTGAACATTTTCTGAAAACCCATCTGTAATTTTTGTATTCACGGATATGCTACACTGTGTTCATCTATGACATAAAATCCCAATAAAACACAGTCAGGTCTGCAAATGTGACCGGTAGAAAAGTTCAAAGGAGTTGAACCCTTGCAAACCGCCGCAGACCACTGTCGCTTCCAATTAGCAAAGCTACTGAGCATACATATATAGAGAGAGGAAATGAAACGGGTTTACTAACTGTACAAGAAGTTCTCTTGATCAGATCTGTTGCATCACATCATCTGAAATCAGCAACAAGCCTCAGGCCGATCGCTCACATCCACCGTCAGCACCAGCAACAACAGGAGGAGACTGGAAAACAGCCATGACAGGTCGCATAATGGACCAATTAATGAGGCCATCACTAAATAACGCTACACAAATAAGGCATTTGCAGTGTTTCACATGAAGAATTTCAATCAAGGCTTTTTCCAATTTCTGAACAAAATACAGTCAGTAAAAGCATAAAAGATTTATTTTAACAAGGAGAGTTACCTTGTATTCATTTATTTCACTACTGAGAAGATTGTGAATGAAATCTAGCAGGACATACAATACATGATTATTTTAAATCATTTTTTTGCAATTCCTTATTGTTTCCAAGTTCTGATTGTTAGCTTTGTTTCATTATGAACTGAGATCAAGCTTTGGCTCCCGTATAAAAGCTTTAAAAATTGGCTTTTACAATTGGGATTTTTGTTTTAATTGAATTTATTAACTGTCTTTCTATGAAGAGGAACTCAAGAATAAATAGTGTAATTTTAACAGTGGAGTAGTAGAAATACAACATATTTGTGATGCCAAAAGCTTTGTCTTATAACGTGCATATTTACTGTGTTAATATTTTGAGTTAGATATCAAAGGTTTGACTATCTTTTAGGATACAGTCCACTGAAAAAGTAATTAACTCTTCACAGATTTCTTCTGATTTTATTTTCATGCTTAATGGTCCTGTTTAAACATAATTTTATAAGACAATGGCAACCCTAGTAAATACAAAATACCATTTCATTTAAGGGAAATGTTTTCCAACTTAATCTGGCCCTGTGTGAAAAAGTAATTGCCCCTTAAATGTAAGACATAGACATACCACCTTTGGCAATACAGACCACACAGTATTTTACGTCACTGTTGAAGAGTATTGACCCACTTGTCTTTGCAGAATTGTTTAAACTCGGCCATATTGGAGGGTAATTTTGGTAGCCCATCCTCTTCTGGCAACATTTCTAAATGTTTTCTCCATTTGCTCTCACTGGGCTTTACTTGACTTAGTAATGGCTCTGTAACCATTTCCAGACTGATAAATGTCAGTGCCCTTGATTCTCATCTGCTCTTGATTTATTTGTTCGCTTTATTTTATTTTTTTTGATAGGGCAAGGTGTGTTGCTTGTTTGAGATTTTTCTTTTGTGTGTGCGCCAACTTCATGTTTCGTTTAATGTCTTGGTTGCACAGCTCTGGCAAAAATCATCCTTGAGTGGCCTGACTGCAGAAATTAAAACCAACAGATACAATTAATCACAACTCATTTTTAATTTAACAAAGATGGAAATTGTTCACAAAATGACCACATCGGTTTAGTAACTTAATAGATTAATTTTGTTTTTACTTATGTTTGACAATCTGAAATACTTGGTTATGACAGAAAAAAAAACGTTAAAGGAGGGGAGACTTTTTAACGTGTCCCACACAAACATGGTGTTTATCCCACATTTTATTGATCTGGTCTTTCTAATCAACAAACTTTCAGCATGTGTTAAATTGCAAATTCTTCTGACAAAGTTTCATGGTGCATTTTAACAAGTGCTTTAAATAAGGATTAGAATTATTTCTACCACCACTTCCTTAAAATATACAAAAAGGGTATGCGTGTTAAAATATCATGGTTAATCCATTGTGGTGTTCTGTTCTAAACCAGTTTTTCGTCTTTGTGCAACTCATTCTCTGCTTAACGCTGAAAAATTTTCCAGAAGAGAAACCGTGATCTCTCTGGGTCAGGGCAACTGGTCCCTTCCTGGTTGCACACAAGCCGTGTTATGTTGTGCTGCTGCCGCATGCATGTTCACATTACAATCGCATTAACCCTGATATTTAACATTACTACATCTCCGCTGCGTCGGTGTGTTTTTATCTGCTGTCCGGTTCAAGGGGAGGGGAGCTTTCTCCTCAAGCCATGCTAGCCTCTAGCTCACCATCTCCATGTTGAGCCAGAACAAAGAACAGTCGGAGAGCCACTCTCCAGGAACCTCCAACAACTTTGTTGCTGTGAGCCCAGCCAGCAGTAAGTTAGCCAACGCCGCTAGCCGCTAGCTGCAGCGGCTCTGCACAGGGCTTAGCTCCTGCTATAAACCCCCTTTGCTGTGTTTCACCTGGAGCCCACTTTGTTATACTTGCAGTATTTAAAGTGGTGACCATTCCAGTTGCTAAATAAGAAGTAGCATTAGCTCGGCTGCTAACGCGTTTTTTAAGCGAGGACAATTGAAGTTAACCTAACGGTTGTTGTTGTTCGCTAACGTTAACTAACGGCTAAGCTCCCCGAGCGAACCGTTTAAAAACTCCCCGGTGACATTCTCCGCGTAGAGCCGCCTATAGAGACATGGACGCCGGGCCTCGGTTACACTCGTTTTTCTTTTTCTTTTTTTTTGTTTGTTGTTGTTGTTTTGTTTTTTACTACATTTGCATCACCTTTTATTTAGGAAAAAAAAAGCAAAGTAAGATTACCATCGTCAGGATCCATCCATCCGGTTCACTCAGAAAGCTGCGGCGGATTGTTGTCCTCCTCACAGATTGAACAACCCAACTCTCGAAACGAGCCCGGACCCAGCTGCTCTCATTGGACCGGGACTGAGCGGTAGCCCGGATCTTATTGGCCCAGAAGCTGAACAACAGGCGGCAGGATGGGCCGTACTTCCGTCCACCCACCGAGGCCACATGGAACAATAACCCGAAGCTCGGGCGAAAAGAACGGCTACCTGACTCCGGTTCCCCTCATAATAAACCGTGTGGCCCGGGTGTCAGATGGTTGAAATTAATCTAATAAAATGCAGAGAGCGGAGAGAGGTAATGTAGATTTTAATCTGCGCTGGAGGTGATTTCTCCTAAAGCCCACTGCGAGTGATTGTAGTTGAAGTTGACACAAAAAGTGACACCAGCACAAAGCTGCTGCCTGCAGCAAGAAAAGTTTCCTGTTCTCACAAGAACAGCAACTACTTTAGACGATCAGTAGTTTATCCCACAGACTGCCTTTTACAGAAGCATTCATGCTCTTTTTATTTTTTTTTAATATATTTTTTAGTTTTTGTCACGCTATAATTTAATCTTAGTATAAATAAAGCTGCCTTACAGGTTAACTATACAGGTCTTAGGTTATAAAATACAAAGTTTGAACATTTTAAAGTGATGGTCAAAGAGTATGGCATAATTACAAATTTAAAAAGACAGAGTATTGTCCATCGAACGAAACTGACAAAATAAGAGCATTAATAAGAGATTTAAACTTGCTGTTCTGTCGTTGCCCGTTAATGCTGACTGAAGAACAGCTAGTTTGTATAGAAAAACTGATCATTTTTGTCTCTAGATGTGCAAAGGTAATAAAGAAATTGCAAACTATTCTTCTCCTTTGTTTACACAGTTGTGTATTGGTTTATTTTTATCTATTTGGCGCAGTTGGTAGAGCTGTTGCCTTGCAGCAAGAAGGTTCTGGGTTCGATTCCCGGCCCCGGTCTTTCTGCATGGAGTTTCCATGTTCTCCCTGTGCATGCATGGGTTTTCTCCGGTTTCCTCCCACAGTCCAAAAACATGTCAGGTTAATTGGCCTCTCCAAATTGCCCCTAGGTGTGAGTGTGTGTCTCTGTGTTGCCCTGCGACAGACTGGCGACCTGTCCAGGGTGTACCCCGCCTCTCGCCCGGAACGTTAGCTGGAGATAGGCACCAGCAACCCTCCCGGCCCCACTAGGGGACAAGGGTGTAAAGAAAATGGATGGATGAATGAAACACCAATAAAATTAATTTAGCTTTTAGACTAACATAAAGAATAAGAACAGATAACAGTGGTATAAATACTTGTACGAGGGTGGTGTACACAATCACAGCAAACAGATTTGAATCACTAAAATATTCTGTCCCTCTGGGGAAATTTAAGAAAGTCCATCCTATTTTTGTTCCAGTTTCAAATTATTTTAACCAGCTTATTTACTTCACTGTACAAAAACACAGATGCCACCATTACATGCACATGTTGAACAATTCCTTAAATTATCATACTCAGTTACACATTTCTTTTAATGTGCAGTTTTAATTAACACACATTATTTTTCTTTTTTAAATTTACAACATATCTTTTACCTTTGTGTGAATATGCATTCTTCCTTTTGCCTTCAACTTGCTGCTGGTAAACCTAAATTTTCCTACTGAATGACAAGGGATATCCGTTCTTTTGAATTCTGTCATTGTTTATGTTGAAATTAAATAGTAGAAAACAATGTTTTAATCAAAACTACATTTGTAAAAAATATAATACTGTCATAGATCTGTACTTAAAGTCTATTCATCTATTTTTAAACCTATAATTACCCCTAACTTATTATCAGTTTCAGTCTTTCTAGAAGATCGCTCAAATGTGACCAACCATTAAGGTTTTTGAAGTTTCATTATAGTAATATTGTCTCTGCTTTGTTATAGTAATTAAAAAAAACAAAACACCCAAATTATTTATATTGCTTGTATAAAAATATAGACTTTTTCTATCATATTATGAAGAACCTTGCTTGTGTATTAGTATTTAATACACTCATCTTTCATCAGGATGTTGAAAAATGAGCATAAAAGTAAAAACATAGACTCTAGATACTTTTTAATATTAAGTGTTTTTTTAAATTATTTTATTACAAAAGGCTTTCAGCAAGTTAGGGAGATTAATGCACAGTTGAAGCTACAGCTAAATGAACAGCAGGCTTGCAACAACTCTTAAGCCGTCAGACTGATCCATGGGACCAGAACAAACATATGAACACAGTAATAAAAAATAAAAAAAACTATGCTGCAGACTCAACGCACATTACTTGGAGGGATCTGTAATTTACGAAGTTTGTTGAACAGCTCCAGGTACTGAGTCATGGTGTCAACACAGTCCGCTGGAGCGAAGAGACCCTCAGGTTTGGCAGCAAACACGGTTGGAAGTTCTGGAACGTTGTTGCCAAGAAAGGACTGCATGAACTCCCTCATGAGGTTCCAGCAGTCCCCTGGTACCACACAGGGACAATATTCTACCTGTGAGAAACAAACCCACAGTTAAAACTGACAGACTGAGAAGGTGCAGCTCTTCTCTTGCTTCTAATATCAAACCGTGGCCACACCTCCACAGATATCCCCCTGGCGCTGGAGCTCATTGTGACAGCGCCGACTTTGATCAAGAAGTCACAGTAGCGATATCTTGAGCCACGGCACTCCACTTTGTGTCCCTTGGCGTTCTGGAAATGACTTTTCAGCTTCACCATGAGGACGTCAAAGTTTGCGTCTGCTGTCAGGCAGGGTCCTCCCTCAAACAGAGCCATGCAGCTCAGGGGAACCTCAGAGTTGTGCATCACATATAAGAGTTTGGAGGGCTGACCTGGAACAGGAAGGCAACACTGACTTTATAGAAATGCAGAAAGCTTTGCAAAGTTAAGCAACAGAGTCACTTTGGTGAGAATTGTAGGTTTTTACATTTTAAGATTAAGTCAAAGCACTATTGAGTATTGTAATCTGAAAAAGAGCTATTCAAATTAACTTCAACTTAAATGAAAAAAACTAGTGCCATTCATTTAAACTTAACTTGACTAACAACATGAAGTAGGCTAAAATATATTAAAACGTATCACATTATGCAGAGGTTTACATATACAATAAAAACTAATATATTTATGGCATTGTTTTTCAGTCCTGCTCTTCAATGCCCACTGCCCAGCATGTTAGATATTTTCCTACTGATTTTTTCCACCTGATTTAAAGGTGACATTATGGAAAATTACTTTTGGGGACAATTTCAAGAGGCT
Source organism: Poecilia formosa (assembly GCF_000485575.1). Taxonomy (NCBI): domain Eukaryota; kingdom Metazoa; phylum Chordata; class Actinopteri; order Cyprinodontiformes; family Poeciliidae; genus Poecilia; species Poecilia formosa. The sequence continues at coordinate 46,218 of NW_006800199.1, read as the reverse complement.
TGAAAGTTTTATGTTCTTCTGTTCAGACAATTATATGCAAATATAAAGTTCACCCAAAGCAGTAAAGATCAACAATAGGCTTTGGACTGCACTTTAAACATATATTTGCTGTATGTAGTGTATTTTGTATGCATTTTCATATTATTTTCTCTATTGTAATTTAATATGCCACTATTAAGAAGTGCCAAACTGTTTCCTTCATTGTTCTTATAACAGTGTCCATAAAGATGAATGATTTCATATAAACAGCAAGGGAAAGTCTGGAGTGTCATACACAATGAATCAAATCCCGTACCACATATTACAGTTCAGTACACTCAGAGAGACAAAGACTTTAATTTGTGGTCTGACATCATTACAATGTGAGTTTTGTCACATTAGGAGGAAAAAGGGGTTATCTCTCTCAAGCCTGAGAATATCAGCTCAACTGTGAAGTGTGAAAGTGGCAACATCATCTTATTTGGGAGTTTGCGGCAGGAGGGACTGGTGCACCTAAAATACATTGAATCATCAGGAACGAACATAACGCAGGAATATTGGAGCAACATCTCAAGATACCAGGAAGTTAAAGCTTTGGAACAAATGGGTTCTTCAAATGGACGACGACACAAGGCATAAACCTTTCCGTCACAAAGGTGAGGTAGATTGCTGAACCTTACCGCCTGTATTTCCTGTAGACTGGTAAGTCTCACAGTCCACACAGAAGCTGCCCTGCTTCACAGCACCCAGCTGCTCCAGTTTCTTATGCAGGATGTCCACAGTCTGCTGCACACTCTTTCCCTCCGCCACAGGAACCGGACACACACTGCAGTAAATACAGCACCACAGTCAGAGGATGTTTACGGGGAAGTAGTGGGATGCCAGGCAGGGTCTAGTTCTGTTACCAGACATCCCATATTATTTATCTAGTGTTGATTCACCAAAGCGAAACAACAAAACAGACATAATAAATGATAATAAATGTGCGAAGTCACAGATTAAACCATATAAAGAATAAACATAGGTATTACCATCAACTATGAACTCACCAAGTTACTCCCATTGATATTTTTCGTTTTCTCCTCCTGCCTTGTCGTTTCGCTTTGAGTACTTCCGGGTCATTAACGATCCAATAATTATTATGTAGCTAAATTAACGTCTGTTTTTTAAAAAATTAAACAATAATATATATGTTAATTACATCAGATAAACTAAGTGGGCATTCTTGCATTATAGTAATTATTCGATACGTTTTTTAAAATTGTTTTTACTAAACTGGATGTTGTACGTCGTGAATTATGTCACTTCCTTTGAGGTCGACTTCCACACGTGTTGAGCTTCAGACTGTTTACACTGTTTGCCAAACGTGTGCGTGTACTTTTAGTTACCAATGCTAACATATAACACTTATATTATTGTGTCAGCCTGAGCTACGAAGCAGTGATGCCCAAAGTAAAGAGATCCAAAGGAGGAGGAGAGAAGAGCGGCGGCGGAGCGGTCGAGGCGGTGGCGCTGGCCGACCAGATCCTGCAGGCGGACACGATCCGAGCCCGAGGCCGGGTGAAGGGGCGAGACGTCCGCTCAGAAAACGACGATCAGTACGTAGACGATCGATTGTCTAGGAAGATCTTACAGCAGGCCCGAATTCAACAGGAAGAGCTGCAGACTGAATATGGACTGGCCCCGGAGAAGAAAAAGACACCAGTCACTGTTCTCGGTAAGTGTGGAGAGGTTTAAGCTTTATTTTAATAGCTGGCTGGCTCTTCTTTAAAAACTTAAACAACATAGAAAATAATAAGCCGGTTTTACTGAATGAAGAGTTAATCATAGTTGTAATTTGTTTAGTTTTTGTAAAAATGTCTCTGTACTCTACAGTTGAATTTTTTATGGACAAATTTAGTTTACACTTTGAACTGCAAACTGTACACTTAGTGAAATATTAAGCACCTATTTTGTGATCAATGATATTTTTAACTTATCCTCTAAGAAAACAAGCTCAAGTACCCTTCATTCTGCGTGTTTGACATGTTTTTGTCAACTCAGTTGATTTATCTATGTCCTCAATTCACCATAAAGGCTCATCTGCTGTATTTGTATACTGCCTTGCAAATTTATCCATATACACTTAACTTTTATCACATTTGATCAGATTACAAACATGAGGTTCAGTCTATTCAGATAAGGTTCAGATAAGCAAAAGTTGTGTGGACCTGGGAAGTGGTAAGGAAACAATCTGTTCACCCCCCTTTAATCAGATCAAAGTTAAAGGTGAATAAAAACTGTTGAAAGGTACACTTTTTGAAAGGCTCTCTTTTTGTCTTAGATTTTATTTTTACAAATAAACAAAGATGCTCCAAAGTAGTGTTTTATGTCAGAATATCAAGTTGACACTTGATGAATTTAAAGTTATAGATTTTGAAATGGAGCCCTCCAAATCAAAGCTCATCTTTCATGTCGTGTTGTTTTATGACGTCCTGATAATAAAACTTTACTAAGTAAATACTTGGTACGCTAATGTCCAGACTGCCGTTATAACTGCTGGAAGAAATATGAGTCTGGGAAAGTGTGGAATATTGAAATGGAAAAACAACCAGGAAGTGTGATCTGAGCTCACTGTGATGACCTAAATGTTTCGTTATTTCCATGTAATCCCATTAAAGGCCCCGACTCTCAGGATGCGGACTCGGATGAGGAGTGGCCCGCACTGGGACACGCAGGTGCTGGTGATGCCGATGCGGAAGGCGACTCTGAAGTTGTTGTGGACGCCGACGATGAAAAGGCCATTGAGATGTTCATGAATAAGAACCCTCCAGTGAGGTAAGAAGCAACCACCTGCATTCATTTTGAATCTAACCGTGGGGATTAACGTAGATTGTCTGTGAAGTTATGCCTGTCCTCCGGTTCTGAGCTGGTTTTGTTTTTACAATGGTTGCAGAAGGACCTTGGCGGACATCATCATGGAAAAGCTCACAGAGAAGCAGACTGAGGTTGGAACAGTGATGTCTGAGGTGTCCGGTCACCCGATGCCCGAACTGGACCCCAGAATCATAGAGGTGTACAAAGGTGTGAGTAAGGTGAGTTCACCTGCATTCTTCTAAACCCATTGGGTGAGGGCCTGGGGTGACCAAAGTGCAGCCAGGGGACAATTTGTGTCCCCTGGACTGATTTTGTTCAGTCCCTGACTGCAGTACAACAACGACATAAAGTTTGCCCACCAGTACAGCTGGTTGATACAGAATATTTTTTAATTAGGGCAAAATTATTAAGCACAAACTATTCATATTTTAATTACCACACTTATTGCATTTTCTTTATTTCCATAGTCAATACTATCACATTTATGACTTTTACTTAAAACCCTGTTCCATCCCATCCAGTTCAATTAAATTCAGTTTAGTTATATAGAACCAATAAACAACAAATGTCTCGATGGACGATTTGTCATAACATCTGCTTGTCCCATGCTGCAGACATTTACATAACATGACCATCCAGCCCTGTCAAACTCCGTCCACTAGTATTAAAACGGTCTAATAAATAAGCAAAGTTTTGACTGTTGGATGCTCTGGTTTCTGCCTGATGACACTGTTCAGCCTCCACCACTTGAACCGTCGTTGTTCCTGCACTCTGCATTAAATATATTCTGGCAGAAAGATGTTGACTTAAATGGAAATGTGCAAAAACAAACTACTAATGAGAGAGCTGCAGAATTTTCCACACATTTATTATCATAGCAACATGAAGCAATATTAATATTATTGGATTTGGCTGTGGCAGGTTTGTTTTATTTAGAAATGTGAGTTAAATGTAGAAACAATTGAAACTGAATTCGTAGTTTTTTTTTTCTTCTCTGTCAGGTGTTGTCAAGGTACCGCAGCGGTAAGCTGCCAAAGGCTTTTAAAATAATACCAGCGCTCTCAAACTGGGAGCAGGTTCTGTATTTGACCGATCCGGAGTCCTGGACTGCGGCTGCCATGTACCAAGCAACCAGGTGTTTTATCTGTCTTCTTTGATTTTCAGTTAAAGTTCAGTAGTGTGGAGGTAACCGAGGAAGATGATTTAAAATGGTAAAATAACGCTTTGTTGTTTCAGGATATTTTCCTCCAATCTCAAAGAGCGAATGGCTCAGAGATTTTACAACCTGGTGCTGCTGCCGAGAGTCCGGGATGACATCGCAGAGTACAAGCGACTCAACTTTCACCTGTACAGCGCCCTGAAAAAGGCCCTGTTCAAACCAGGAGCGTGGTTTAAAGGTGGGACTCTATCCTGAGTTTGCTAACGACTAAATGGAAGGTCTTACAACATAACGAAAGCTGCATGTCTGGCTGGCCTAAAGTAAATCAGAACAGCATGTGACTGCAAAGGGGCTGCAGAAAGGCTTAGGAGAAGCATGGTGGTGAACTGCTCGTCGCTGCAGCATTGATGCATGCACAGAGCTGACAGGTTGGCTCAGAGATTGGCCTTAAAACCAAGTCTGTTCTTAAAAATCAGTTTATGAATTAGAAGTTAGAGCAAAGTGGAGGTGTGGACATTCATCCATCCATAGTACCGACTTATCTCCAGCGGTCACTGGGCGAGAGGTGGAGTATACCCTGGACAGGATGCCAGTCCAGCACAGGGACACACACCTGAAGGACAAATTAGAGGCAAATGAACCCAACAGTCACGCCTTTGGACCGTGTTTGCTGAAAGAACAACACATTCGGTGTAGTAATTAAAACTGTACAAATATGTATACATTTTACATTTAAGACATTAAAAAAAATACTTTGTAAATATGTTCCACACGGAAATCCTAAAGTCACATCGTTTTAGCTTCATCCGGTTCAGATGCTGTAAAAAAAAAAAAAATTTTTTTCGGTATCCAGTTATTAATTTGTCAGTCAAAACATAATCAACAGATCAGGCCTACACGGTGTTGGTCTTAAATCAAGTAGAAAGGACTGAGCTTTTCACATGTTGATGTTAGAGATATTCTTTTAGATGCGTCCTTTGCTACAAATGATCAAGTGTGCGCCGAAGGAATGTTGTTATTGCATTTCAGGCAGTAACGTTTTTATTTTCTTACTGAAAAAATAAACTGAATTATTTATTTGCATCTTTTAATGTATTTCTAATATTTTTTTAAAAAAAGGATAAAGTTGCTACATGAAAAATCTGCAGAATTGCCAATTATTTTTTCCGATTAATCGTCAGATGAATTGATAACTAAAATGAACGTTAGATGCAGCCCTAATTAAAATAACTTTTGGTGCTTTTGTTGAGCTGCGGTGACCTTGGTAATGCGGCGACAAGGTCATGCAGTCAACGTTCACTAATGGACCTGTGAGGAAAATCTGACCCATTTAGATAGACGTCAAAGCCTGCAGGGCATCGCAGCCTGTTGTGCGTGGGGCTGCGGATCAGTCAGGGGGCTCCTGCTGACCCCCAGCCATGAAAACAAAGAATGGGCAAGTGAACTTCAGAACTGGACCACGGCGCGATGAACGAAGGTGGCCTGACCTGATTCCTCACGTGTTTTTTATCACTTTGACGGCGGGGTGTGTGTTTGGGTAAATCGTGACACCTGGAGGCGCTATGGGGAAGAAGATAAGTAAACAGAGGCAGTTTGACGCTGGAGCAATGTTCTCTTGAGAAACCTGGAGCCCACCCACTCACATGGATGTCACTTCAACACATAGCCTCTACATAAGTAACCCTGTTTCATTTAATCCCTGTTGGCTGTGGCGTTTTTCAGCCGGATATCGCTCCCTACCACAAAGCAAACATGATTCAGGAGCACAAGTTTGGACAGGCTGTCCTTCAGGGTAAACGTGACATAGACAGCGCTGATTACAGTGAAGGAGGAGCTGCTGCCGTATTTATTAACAACAGGGCAACAATCTGAACTTCTCCTAAAACAGCCGGTGAAATGCATCCTGAAGCTGAAGCTCCTGGACGGTTTATATTCAGAGTCCATCTGTGCTTTTTGCTTGGTAAACAGTAATTGCTATGTAGGTCCTCGTTTCATGTCTGCTGCCGGCCGGGCCAAGATCCAGTTTTTTATGGCCTTTTGCAGAAACAAAGTGGGTGAATTAAATGAATGAAAGGATTTGACAGCTTGTCGCAGAGCAGAAATATCACCCTCCCTGGGATCTGACACATTTCTAAATTTAGTGCTAGATTTATACATTTTATTCTGGGGGACGCTGGGAGAGGATTAGCAGCTGCCTATTGAGTAAACGACACCACTGCTTGATGCTGCATAACGAGCTTCTCAGTCCAACTAAACTGGGTCAGAACAGAACTCGTGTCTCTGTTGAACAGTTCGTCTTCTTTTAATCCTGTTGGTTCTTGTGTCAGCAAGTTGCTCCACTTTGAAAGGGATGATTACGCAAAAACAATCCATGTCCTAAATAATAGAGGGAGGGAAAATAAACTATAAATAAAACAACAAAAACTATGCGAGTCATTACCACCAGGTGGCGGTGTTGGCCTCAAATTAATAAAATGTATAAATACCAATAATTACGTCTTATGATTAAGAAAATGTAAAAAATGAACTAATTATCCACTTAGTCTCTCATTGTGAAGGTAAAATGAGCATAAAATGAAATATTTACCCTCATAAGTTCTTTTTATATTTGTCAATGCTTTAGTATTAATAGCTTTAAATACAGCCAGCTTCACAAGTGCAACCTTTTATTAGCTTTTTCTGTGTTAGAACTACTAGTTAATATAATAATTAATTTATATTTCTAACCCTATATGTCAACCAATTATAAGTTCCCAAAGGTCATTTTTGTGAAATACACAGCTAGTTATGTCTACAGGTTTCCCCACCTGAGCTTCTGTTTTCTGAAGCTCCTCTTGTCTGTTTCTTTGATTAATGCTCTCCGTACCCAGCCTGTCAGTGCAGCTGTGTCGTTGTTGTTGTTTTGGAACCTAACCCTGATTGAAACTTTCTCTCTGATCTTTATTTTGTTTTACTTTGTCTCCGTGATGCTGTTCTTCACAGAGCAGCTGGATTTACACCCATAATAAATCAAACACAGATGGACTCTTGTCTACTCATTACATGACGTCTGGTGTTGGTAAACGGGTCTATACACAAATTCACACCACCCTTTTAAGACGTCCAGTTGTAAAAAATAAATATTTCTTCTTCCACTTCGTAATTATGCACGACTAAAATTCTCTGAGGTTTGTGGTTGTAATGTGACAAATGAGGCAAAGTGTTTTTAAGGGTCTGCTCCTCTGTGTTTCTGCGCCTTTACATTTCGTGTAGGGCTGATTGACCATGACGAATGAATTACTGACATAATCGTCAACTAATTTAGTAATCGATTAATTTTTAACTAAAGTAAACAGACTCAAATAAAGGCTAAAAAACAACATATTTAGATCAATAATTAAGCCAGAGTTTATTTTCCAATTACAATAAAAAACAGTTGTATGTAAATATGTTCCTCCCAAATCTTCTCAAGTAGCATGGTTTTATCTTCATCCGGTTTAAATTAATCTATTCTTATTAAACGTGGGGAACCAATATGTAGTTTTATACTTTTACATTTCTTTTCTATTAGTTCATCCAGGGAAACTCCTATTAGTGTATAAATTGTGGAGTTCTTTTTGTTTTTATTTATGTAAAACACTTTGAATTGCCTTGTTGCTGAAAATGTGCTATATAAATAAAATTGCGCTACCTTACCATAGGAATGCTATGTTATCAAATTTTAGGCAATAAAATATTTATTTTCTCATGTGAAGTTGGAATTGAGTTTGAATTATTCGCATTTGTTGATGCATTTCTAGTATTGTACATAAAAATGCTCGTGTCTATAAAATATCGAATGTGGCAACTTCTTTGTGCGATTAATTGATGACTGAAATAATTGTTAGTAGCAGCCCTAATCTCGTGTTATTTTTGATCCACTTGCTTTGCGTTCTACTGCTTTAAGTTGTTTTCTGTTTTCCGTTGGAGCACTGATGTAATATTTTGTGCCTTTATTGGAACGCAGGTATACTGATTCCGTTATGCGAGTCTGGGACGTGTACGCTGAGGGAAGCCATCATCATTGGAAGCATACTAACTAAATGCTCCATCCCGGTGCTGCACTCCAGGTAAGGCGTCTTCCTCACGTCCACACGCCGCTTCTCACCGTCTCATTGTGTCGCATATCAGACCCACTGTCTCCGAAAACCGCTTTAGCGTGTGATCTGTGTAAGTCAATGCAAGGTCAGTGTTGCATAACTGGTTTAATCGTTCTCGTCTTTCAGCGCGGCAATGCTTAAGTTGGCAGAGATGGAGTACAACGGTGCCAACAGCATTTTCCTGCGTCTCCTGCTAGACAAGAAGTACGCCCTGCCTTTCCGTGTCCTAGATGCCTTGGTGGCCCACTTCCTGTCTTTCCGCAGTGAAAAACGTGTTCTTCCTGTGCTGTGGCACCAGAGCCTCCTGACCCTGGCCCAGCGCTGCAAGGCCGACCTGGCTGCTGAGCAGAAGGAAGCGCTGCTGGAGCTGCTCCGGATCCAAACACACCCTCAGATTTCAGCAGAGATTCGCAGAGAGCTGCAGAACTCAGAGTCGAGAGATGTTGAAGTTGGACTCCCTGCTATCGTTGATATGGACTGACGTAGTCTGCTTTTTCATGTTCCCTCAGCTTAAAAAGACTTTTGGCTGCCTTCATGTTGGACATTTTAAAATAACAAGACCTTGGTGGAATCTGGTCATGCTCCATCTTGTTATTGCAGATAAAACATGCTTATTAGTGGTGATGTAAGATGTTATTTCGTAACACAAATCTGAGCTTGAGAATAAAGAAGCTGTGAGAATTTAGAGTTGGGGTAAACTAGCAATATGGATTAAAAATCTAATGAATGATACAGATATGGTCATTGATTTTTATTTATTGACAAGCCACACAAGCTCAAGCTGGTTAAGACTTTATCCATCATTAAAGTCTTGGAATGATTGAATAATTAAAAAATCTATTTATTTCAGTCACTCCAGGAACATCTAATCTTTTGCTTGTAATCATTAAGTTTGTCACAATAAAAAAACAGCACAGACTTCATTTGCATGAAAACCTTTGTACAATGTCAAACAGAACCTCTGGTGCTGTTAAACACATCTCCTTTATCAAAAAATGAATAACCTTCCTAGTTAATGGTTATTTCAGTCGACTATTTTTATTGCTAAAACTTTAAACAGGAGTTTTTATAACACCATTTTTTTCCTGTGTTTTCTGTGTTGGTTAAGGTCAGGAAACATTTCAGTCTTTAGGTTTTCTTTCTGTAGCCCCATACTTTCGAATGATTTGTTCCCAGTTTCCTTCTATGTGGGATTTCTAAGGTCCCTGTATAGATTTTGTCATTTTTTCCTGTTTCTACACAGTGAAAAATATCAACATTTTAAATGTTAAAACGTGACGACAGCAACCTAAATAAATAAAACTCAAAAACAAAGAGCTATCAAAACTAAACATTGGTTTATACATAGGTACTAATCATTGTCTTGCTACATAACCCAAGTGTGTCTGGACTAAAGCTCAGAAAGTTGACAATTTTTCTGTAAGAAATAAAGTATCTTTTGAGAGATTATTATTATTATTATTATTATTTACTAAAGTTGATATGATTTAATGATCTGAACAGCGAGCGGGGCAAAAAATAATATGGAAGAGTAGTAGGGCCACTGAAAAACAAAAATCTGAGAATAAAGGTCAGAGTTCTTAATTTAACCTCAGAATTTTGACTATTTTCAAATGTTAACTCTTTCTCAGTGGTTTTTATTCTTTTCCGTAAGAAACGGAAGAAATCTGTATGCGGAAGACCTTTAGCTCTTGTCACCATGGTAACAGCACACTTAGCAAAGCAGCTAATGCTAGCCCAAAAAAAGAGGAGTTTTTGAAGCTAGCTAACGTCTTTACGGGCAGCTGGATGCTACGTTTGTTATTCAAAAGCGTTTAGGGAAAGATGGAAAGCTTCAAATATGACTCGGGAGCAAAAACTGTCCACGAATCAGCGCAGGGTGTGGTTCTCAGAGCGGGTAAAGACCTCCCTGTTGTCGGCGACCTCAGGGTCCTGGACAACCTGCGGGCCCTGGAGGAGACCTGCCGGGTGTCCTCCTGCTTCTTCGGGAAAGTTCAGAAGGACATCCAGCCGCACATGAGGAGGATTGTCACCGTATGGATGTTAAAGGCATGTCAATTTTGTCTTAATTTTCATGAAATACATCCAGTATTTTTGGTGTAATAATCACAAAAGCCACTGTTTGGTAGGTGTGTGAGGAGCAGCTGTGTGAAGAGGAGGTGTTTCCGCAGGCGGTGAACTACATGGACTCTTACTTGAGCCGTTTTCCTATCGAGAGGTCCAAGCTGCAGCTTTTAGGGGTGACTTGCATGTTCCTGGCCTCCAAAATGAGAGAAACTGTCCCCCTGACAGCTGACAAGCTTTCTATCTACACAGACAACTCTGTCTCGGTCTCAGATATTTTGGTAAATTTGTTATCTTTCTATTTTCTTCCTTTTTATTTATTTATTTTTTTTTACTTTGCTTCATATTTTGTGGAAAATATGTATTTTCCAGGATCCACAAAAGGTGAAGAGTCAAAAATAAGTAACAATAGTGCAAAAAAAAAGTCTCATAAATGCCATTTAAATGCATGCTTCTAAAATATATTTATTCTTTTTAGCAGACAGCCCTTTGCAAAAGTATTCACTTGGAATTTAACTTGATTTAACTAGAACCAGTTACTGATTTTTTTGAAGAAATTACAATTTTAATCTATCTCTTGAGCCAACTTGGTTCAGATTTATCTTTTTACTTGTCTCCAGAACTTATCTAATAAAAATAACAGCAGTCCTCCTGTAATCTATTTCCATGAAGGCCAGATTTGGCAAGTGGAGTTCCTGTAAAAAACATTCATCCTCTTGGATGATTTACGCTTTTTGTTGCTTTTACAAATAAATCATGATCAACTAAATTAGTCTTTTTGATATTAATAAATAAAATAATGCTTCTGTTGTATTGGTTGGGATGTACAAAAAATGTACATGATACACATTAACATATTACTTGAATTAAAGTGCCACCAATTTATTCAAATTCAGGTAACATACTTTCAGCCTGATAATGGTAGAAAAATACACTAAAATGAACCTTTGTATCTAAAACGGCCTACAAAGCCTACAAAGAACTGGGGAGTCTGGAAAAGTCTGGGAATCTGACCTGGAAAACTTGCAGGAACCCTGTGCAGAAAACTACTTTGTATATAATAAAGAACATTCCCAAACATTAAGAATATTCTCAACATGAATCATTAGTTGTACTAACTTTATGTTTAAAATGAAGCTCACATTGATACAAGACTTCAACAATGTTATAATTCTGAAATGTCAGAATAATTGTGAATCCATTTTAAACTATGCAAGGAATGTGCTTGCATAGTTAACAAAATGGTGTTAACTATGTTAATCATTTAAAGGTATTCATGCATACATGACTTCCTTGGTGTCAGCGTGGGGTGTTGGGGGCCAATAACCTGTGGCCTCATGTATGTGAATGACCTTGCAGTGGGATTATGATGGTAGGTTGATTTGGAGGAATGTGTATGTTGCAGCAGTGGGAGGTGGCGGTGGTTTCCAGGTTAGACTGGTGTCTGGCCTCTGTGGTCCCCTCTGACTTCCTGGAGCCCATTCTTCACGCTCTCCCTTTCGTCCAGGCCCCTCACCTCCAGCACATCCGCCGACATGTTCACTCCTACATCGCTGTGGCAACAATGGGTGAGTTGCATAACATTGTTACCTACACATGAGGTGGTTGGCTCCAGCAAAGAGGAACAAAAGCTGATTGATTAGCTTGGTCACATATTTCATCTGGTCATAAAAGGAGTCTGTTTTACGTTTTGAGTGACTGCATAGCTGATAACTTTTATATAATCGAGCATTTTTTGCTCCTGTGAAATCAAACATCTTTGCAAGCAGCGAACAGTTGCAGTGGCAACAGCCATTGCCGTGGTCACGATGTGTCAGCACTTTGTTTTGGAGGCAGGGAGCTGAGTTTGTGTAATCCTGCATTGTCCCACCGTGAAAGACCTGAGTCCGACTATTCAGCTGGCTCAGTTCCCACGATTCTCCGTGATGGTGCCAGAGGCAGCAGGTCACAAGGATGCCTTCAGTTGGTTCTCTTTCAGACAGACTATAACGTTACAGCACTTTCAGTAAAAATAATTCCCGGATCTCAACTTTTTGCGGCATTCAAAAAGTTGTGACGTAAACACAGAATGGATTTGTCTCACGATTTCTCCTGCCTGCAGCAATTAGGATATTAGGTGGACAGGCTTTGGGGAAGGACTACCTCTCTCTATTTGTCTTTCAGGGTGTGACTCAGTGTTACCCTGCAGCCTTGAGTATCTCAGAAATCCTTACAATGATGAAATCTCTAGTAACTCACCCCCTTTTTGTGTCTCCAGATTGCAGGTTTTTGTCCTTCCTGCCCTCTACTCTTACATGTGCCTGCGTGAGCACCGCCATACAGAGGCTAAAGATGGTGGACAGCCACAGCTTAGAGTCAGTTATCACGTTTTTGGCCAGCCTGTTGGCTGCTGATCTGGTAAGGATAATATTTAACCAGTATTTGCTGCAATCGCTTTGACTTTGCCCGGTCAACAGTATGTTTTGGAGCTTTTTTCTCCCCAAACTTCCTTATCAACCTCAAGAAAAAAATTCTGTTTTTGCTTCTTTTTTTTTTTGGCCACACTTAAATGTTTCAGCCACTCTAACAAAATTAAACATCAGACAATCTGAGTAAATCTGAAAAGCAGTGCTCAAATGATTTTTTTAATTTGCTCAGACAAAAAGCTTAAACCACCTTATGTGAAAATTGAATTTCCTCCCCTGTTAAACCATTGTGATTAGCTACACTGTTTGGAAAGCTGAGCTCAACTAGACAGAGCTAGAGAATCAGCTGGTCCGTCCATCATTCTGTGATGCTAAGCATAAACAAACTTGGTAATTTGAAGAAAACACAACATGTCCACCTCTGCTCCTGAAGGCGTTTGAGTGGCTTAGTCAAAACCTGAACTTCAGGTACTTTGGTAAGACCTTAAGCAGGTCATTCATGCTATAAAACCCTACAACGAGACTTAATTACAACAACTCTCCAAAAAAGATGTGAAAAACTCATTGCCACTTATCCAAACACTTCCTGGCATTTCCTGTGCTGTAAATGCTGTCAGAGTTGTTCACCATTAAGTTTAAGAAACCTAAACCAGACAGTTCCAGGTTGGTTTGGATACCTGTTCTCCTTGCTGTTCTGAGACACTTAAGTGTAGTAAAGAGCAAAAAATAAATAAATCTGCAAGGGTACAAATATATTTTTTCTCAGCAGTGTTGCTTGTTGTGTGTAATGAATTGATTCAGGCCTCTCTTTGATTCAAACTAATGGGATAAATTAACTGTTTGATGATTTTCCTATTGACCTTGATCTACTTGTATTGCTAAGAATGCTTAAACAGAGCATTTCCATACGTTAAGCTCTCCCATCACCTTAAATCCAGCCCCGTTTGTGATTCTTGACCCCGAACAGGATGCCGTCTTCTGCTGCTGCGAGCTGTTAGGAAGTGTGCTGGAGCTCAGTCTGCCTTCCTGTTTCCAGGAGGGAGTTGGCAGGAGAGAAGCACACAGTTCAGAGATCAGCTGCACTCCTGCAGACATCCAGGATGTAATCCTCACACCATCTCAGGAAATCAAGCTCAAACATTCCTCCCTGCCATGAACTGTTCAGATGATTTAAACTGCAGGCAGAAGACTAAATTTGGGAAGCAGCAAAATTATATCCACTCCCCAATTTCTAAATGTTATTTTCTCATTATGATGAAAACTTGTTGTTGAATTTATATCATATTTAAAACAAAGATCTGCTCTAAAAAGTCTGATTGTTCTTGCAAATCGTCTGTGATACTAAGCTGCACTTCAACCTTGACAGCAATGTTTGCTTACTTTCTACCGTAGTGTTTGAGTTTCTTTGTACCTCATCTGCTGCTCTGATCAGTTGAAACTGATGTTGCTGCACGTTTCCAACAACTCTGACCTCAAATGAGTCCAATTTAAAAAATTAACTAAACATTCATGTGGATCACAAACATTAGTCAGCAAATTAGTTCTCTGTTGTTTTTTTATTTATTTCTTCATCCCAGGAATGTAGATAAAACAAACCAATGACAAGCTGGAAACTTTGGCAAACACAGACATCATAAAATGCATGAGCAAAGTCTCCAAACCTTCACCTTCTCTGAGGAGAGGAAAAAGTCAAAATGCCCACATACACCTTACTCTATTCACTGAAAGTGCCTTTGTGAAGTTGCTCGTTTGCCCTATAACTTCCAGTTGAAACATTATTTCTTGTGCACATACGCAGGCGATCCGTTCCTGATGACCTACAATAAAACTACCATATTCATTTAAAGACAAAAGATTTTTTGAACAGCAGCATACACATGCAGCTTTGACATTAAAGTTAAAGGTCATAAAAATTGCTCTACCACGCCTAACTTAATACCAATAGGAATTAGGCAACTTGTGTGTATTGTATACATTTTTAACCAAACAATAACATCTTTCTTGCTTAAAAAAACAAAACAAAACAAAAACAGTAGACGATATTATCCAGAGCCAAACTGATATGCGAGAATTTTTAGGCTTAAATAAAAATATCATCTGCATATATGGTTATTCATTCCAAGTTTTACCCTGATACAAGTCAAGATATTCCAACAGCTCACACTCTGTGCCCAATCCTTACGTAGATATGCAGAGACAAACAAGCACGTGTTTCTATTCTTGTGCGAGAAACAAAGCCTTGGTGCGCCTCGCCCTCTCTTAGAACCTGCCACATGCATGCAAATAGTCAGAAGCCACCTGTTTATGCATTAGTGCAAGGCAAAAGCAGGTTTGACTGGTCACACCTGTTGAACCCTGTATTATTTTTTTTTTCAAGTCATTATCCAAACAAGTAATTTCAGGGAAAACATGAAAAGAAACAAAACACTGAGATTACATTTCACTTACAGGCAAACATAATCTTGGCACTTCCTGTTTTACAAAACACACCAACATCCGAGTAGATTTACTCTTTGGTTTACAAAATATCAGTTTGCACACAATAAAAGCCATAACAGCAGAAAAGTAATCCTAACATTTAACCTACATACTGATCACAAAACTGAAATTTAAATGGGTCAAAACAGGGTTAATGTACACCAACGGAAATAAAAAACTTTGTAAATCAAAAGGTCATAAATGGTCATAAATGTGAAAAGTAGGCCAACGTGAAACACTGGTTATAAAGAGACAATTAAAAGAGAAAGTTGTCCAGTCGACTGCTGTACTTGAAATATCTTTTCCAAACTATTGTTTTGGTTAAAATGTGAGACAAATGAAGAGACACTCTGAACGTTACAGCTCTGAAATTTTGAGTTTTAGCTCTCATCTCCCAAAAATCTTTGACGTTTAACTGATCCTTAGCTCTGCTTAGTTTAAATACAATTAAAATCAGTCTAATTTTATAGATTAAATCCCAGATATGAATCACCTAAAACATATTCAGATCTTTATACGCTTTTCCTCCCATTTTGGTTCGGTGTAATTCTTCAAGTTTTCCAGAAGCCCCATCTTGGCCATCATGTCCTCGGTAGCCGGATCCTTAGCTTGCTGCAGATCCCCGTTTAGCCATGGCCTGTTTGTAAGTTTCTGTCACATTATCGCAGTCACTGATTGAGAAGGCACTGTCGGCCACTCCGGACCTGTAGCAGTCCCACGGTTTCAGCACTCTGTCCCCCAGAACCCTGTCCTCAGCTATGTCCAACAGATTGTCTGCAGAGACGCTGCCTCTCATGCTGGTTTTGGCTGGTTTGTCGGATTGTGTCGGGGGTCTCACGTGGTCCGGCAGGTCCAGCTGATCAAAGGACTCCGAGGACAGAATGCTGTCTTCGCTGATGGCTCCGCTTGGTCTGGACCTGGTGGCTCCTATTGGTAAAGAAGCTGCCAGCTGATCCAGAGAGCCAAACTCTTGGAGCCCACCGGAAGAGAATTTTCCATTTCGCTTGAGGATACCTTTTCTACAGGTTGGAGCTGAAGGACACTCTTTAGTTTGTGGAACCCAGCCAGAGTCACTGTGTTCAGGTGAAGAAGAAGAATAACCCGACTCTTTCTCTGCGGGTTTCTTGAGAATGCCTTTACGTGGCAGCGCTGCAGGAGAAGTGACGTGAGAAATGTTCTGGGAATTCACCACACCCACATTCGGGCTTTCATGCATTGCCTTCTGTTTTGCGCTATTGCGCCTCTTTAGAATACCCTTACAGGGCCGGGAGTCTGTGATTGTTTCATTAACCGTCTGCGAGACGTTATTCTCCTTTTGGGACCTTCGTAGAGAGCGCTGCCGGACTATTTCACCTCCGCCAACCTGCGAGCGGAGCAGGCAGCGCATCTTGGAGCCGTTCTCCAGTAAAGGCCTGGATGTACGCCGCAGCCAGCTAGCAACAGTGGTCAGCCCAGTGGGATTTGATGAAGACACCAGAGAACTGGTTTGCTCTGTCAAACTGTTTTTCCTCTCACAGAGCAGCGGCTGCTGGTAGCCCCAGTTCAGCCACCAATGTCCCGCAACCTCCTCAATTGTGGCTCTGCGCTCGGGATTCACCATGAGCATCCAACGAATGAGTCCACAAGCATCTGTGAGAGCAAAAGAAGGAAAACGTTATAGATCTAGTGCTCAAGTTTGGCTTAGAAATAAGATTACACATCCAAATGAAGAGCATCAGATGTACCAGATGGTTTGTTTGGTTTCCGGTAGCTCCCTGTGCTAATCTGCTGCACCAGGATTTTGTGGTTGAGCCCATCAAATGGCATGGTGCCATGAACCAATGTGTACAACAGCACGCCAAGGGACCAGGTGTCGACCTCAGGCCCACGGTACGGCCGCCCATTGACGATCTCTGGGGACGCGTATAAAGGGCTGCCACAGAAGGTCTGAAGGTATTCATCTCTGTGGTAGAGGTTGGACAACCCAAAATCTGCAATCTGAAAAGGTAAGAAGTCAAAAGATTACCTTCATATCTCCTGGTGTAGTAGATTACCATTTCATTTTCCATTACTACAGACACTATTTAGTGAAGATAATTATTCTGTCTTTAAATAATGGTCAGTACAGCGAGTCTAAAGAATACACGCAACATTTAGTAAAGTGACAAGCATTATTAATCATTTTCCTCATTTAATGTGACATACATTCTGTACAATTCATTTGAAAAACAAATATTTGGGGAAAACGTGTACAAAAACAAGTAGGTAACCTGGTTGTATAAGTGTGTAAATCTCAGATTTTAATGGCATCTCCACGGCTCCCTTCAAGTGTCGTATTCAGTTTTCCGCTCTATATACTCTATTCCAAAACTTTAATTTCCTTCAGGTGAAGCATTTCATTGTTGATTGTGATGTTTAGTCAGACTCACAGTGACTCAAGGTAGACTCACATCTACCTTGATGGAAACCCATGTTTTGCTTTGGGTATGCTGCACAAACATATTTTGTGGAAATGTGGCAAAATATATATATAAGAAAAAAAAATGGTTCTTTCTACTGCAACCCTACTTGTAAAACAAAGAAATAGTACTGAAGGCTGCAGCGCCTTCAGCCATCCTGGGCAGCCAGATTTACACTAATTGTTGGGAGGAGTACATTCAAGAGCTGAATTTAAATCACACGGTCTATAAAACAAAGGGTTTATACACTTATGCAGCCAGCTACTCCTCATTTTTCATTTTCAACATTTCCCCCTCACTGGTTTGTTTGATTTTCAGTCGAATTGTAGACTACTTCTTGGTAATTTGGCAAATATCCAATTTTAATAGCCACTGTAAATAAGAAAAAAAGTAATTATGAAAGGTGCATTTTATTTTTGATGCATTTTATTGGTATAACATAATCTGAGAAAGAAAAATGCTGGTAAAATATTTCCAACTTTCACGAGTTGTTGCGTGTGAATAAAACAGGGTGTAAACCTAGCATGCATACCTTCACATTGCCGTTGCCATCTAGTAAAATATTCTCCAGTTTCAGGTCCCTGTGTACTATTCCATTCTAGGAGGAAATAAAAAGTTGTTAAAAAATGTGACATAATTGTAGCATAAAATTCAGCTTCACTCTCATTATTGTACACCAGTTAACATTAAAATGTCCACATTATGCAAAAGTGCTATTTCTTTCTTTTTCAAACTGAACATTTTCTTCAAGTATGTCAGCTATGCGTCTTTGTGCTTCGCTCTGCAGGGGGGAATACCTTTCATTCAAATTAGTTTCCCTTGGAGTAAAAAAAAAACAAAAAAAAAAACATCACCAAGCTGCGTTTCACAATCAGTATTATAATGCATTCTAGAGTTTTGTTGTATTTGTTTATATCCAAGATGCATCTAGGTAAAAACTAATAGTTCGTGCTAACGTTGTGGGTAATAAAACACGCGGCGATGACCTTTCACATTATGCAAGCATGGAAGATTAAATATTTAACAAGAGATGAGTGCCCCATAAAAGTAAAATAAGACAGATGGCTGACGTCGTCTACGATAAGCAATTAGCAGTAAGTTTCATCCCAGCAAACATTTATGAAGGTAGTCCAAAGTGCAGACTGTTCACCCTGACATGTAGTAAGCCCTAAATGTCACTGTGCTGGACTGGGCCGTAGAAACAACCAACTCTTGTGTGTTTGTCAGGGAGGGGGTTGTGTCCATTCACACCCTCATTAAACTGTTAGACCATGTGTGTGTGTGTGTGTTCTGGAAGAGCTGGCCTCTAGCCCCAACGGTAGCTCTGCTCATTTCTGTCTCATTGTTCTCACAGCCTCCCTGTTCAGAGCTGCCTGGTGACGGTAAATATCGCCCCTTATGTAACATTTTTAGGTGGAAAATTTATAACCCGTTTCTATGGTGTTTGAATTATGATTTTATGGGCGAAACATTCTTACCTGATGGCAGTAGTGCACAGCAGATACGATTTGCCTGAAGAAGTGCCTAGCTTCGTGTTCGGAGAGGTTTTTCTTGTCGCAGATGTAGTCGTACAGATCCCCCTGGCTGGCATACTCCATCACTATCACAATTTTGTCCTTGTTCTCGAAAACTACGAAAGCAGAAAGCAGCCTTTGCTTAAATATTTACAACACTAAGACGCTGTGTTACAGGTTTCTATAACAAGGATGAGGAAGCACTGATAATGACCGTCTCATTAGAGTCGATTGGTGACAGAGGACAAAAGAGTCAACACATTATCTCAGAGCTGCTGCGGTACTCAGCACTTATATAACCGCATCAAGTCTTCAACACAAAGACCTTCGTGACTAAACTCTCAAACCCGTCTCTCACAGCAAGATGTCTTTTTTTTCTGTTTTTCTTACAGCTGGCGGTTTGAAAATGTTGAACACTACCTGGTAAATCTAAACTCTCAGGAAAGTAGGAGTATTAAATTCGTACCTTCGTAAATGGTTATGATGTGGGGGTGACACAGCGAGGACATGATCTCAATTTCTCGCCGAATATGAACCAGGTCTTGGTCATCCTTGATCTTCTCCTTTCTGATCGATTTTACAGCCACCTAAAAGAAAAAAAATGGGACAAAATGCTTGAATTAACGTGTTTTATGACATCTTTTTTTATTACAGAGCATAGAGGATTTTATGTTTGCCATCATACGGTTTCCTTTTAATGAGAGGCTGAGGAAAGGAAAATTTATTAAACATTGCCCCTCCCCTACCTGTTGCTAACCACTAGCTAGCACAAAGAAAGCTACTGCCACCAATTTTTTGGTTAGGAAATAAATACCCACAGTGGAGTAAACTACTGCATTATTTCAGAGAAACAGTGAAACCTTTGTTTATTCGAGGTTGTCACACAGTGGAAATGTCTTACCCAGCATGGCTAATAACAATCCATTAAAAAACAAAACATCAACCATTGCAGTCACAAGTGACTCCAAAGTGAGTTCATGTAAATTATTTTTCTATGAAAACAGCTTCGGGCAAGATGTTCACTTGAATTTCACCAGCATCATTTACAATTTCATATGAAAAGAAAAAGCTGACTTTTAAAAAAATCTTTGCATTAAAAGGAAAAAAGTAGCTTTTCTAAGACTAAACATTAAAATCAGTATTCAGCCCTGGTCCTGATTCATTGTGCTCCATTATTTCATACCTTTGGTTAGTTTTAGTCATTTTATGCCACATTTTTCAGAAGTAAAAAGTTGTTGTTGAATTAAAACACATTTACATTTAGATTTTATGTAACATTTGTTTGTATAACGTTATGAAAATACTTGACTATGACAAAACATTCGTATGCCATCCTTTGAGGAACTGTATACAGTATATGAAATGTTTTGTTTTAATGGTAAGAAAAAGAAAGGTACAAAAATAGTAATGCTTTTTGTCCGTCATTTTGAAACAATGAAATTCTTGACCACCAGCTGAGGGAAGTGGACCAAAAACTTCTGCAGAGCTTTTTCTAAATAGGCCAAATGAACACGAGACTAAATATTTAGGAATGCAAGAAGAAAAATAAATATTTTCCACCATTTTTTTTCTCTGGAGCCCTTAGAAGAACGTCTGAACGGGAGCTATGGAGTCTGTTTTTCTTTGAAAAGGCTGCATTCATGTTTGTATGTCCTGGTTGTCCATTTGCAGCCCAGATGCCTGGGATTCCTCTGTGTGCGTCATCAGTCTGCCCAAAGCTCAGGGTGTCATGAGGCGGCAGATGGCCCAGCCGGTGGGGTGTCCTCCTTTTTCTCTGCTTATCTCTAAACCCTCAAGGTTGAAGACTCGGGAGAATGAGTAAAGCAGCGACTTGCTAAATCACTTTCGACACGCAGCAGTCTCTTGTCGTGAGTCAGACTGTCTGGCGTAGCTCTTTCTCTAGGGGTCAGCACAACATTCACACCACGACACTGACTCCTTTTCCTGATTCTGGCCGTTTCCTGCATTTGTTAGCATAGCTTTCAGAGGGTGTGAAATCCTACTCGTGACGACCTCACACCCCTGTGGGGGTTTTCAGACTCTGTGCTGTCTTTGTTGGAGGCCAATCTGCTTCACACAATACACAACTAGTGGTGAAAATGTTAAAATTTCACATTGCCTTTCTGTACAAATACACACAAATCATAAATCTAACCTACAAACACAGTAACGGCAAAATCAATTAGCTAGCTGTGATAAAAGAAAAAAAAAAAGGTTGGTTTGCAGAGATAAACCTGCTGGATTACAAATAAAAAAATTAGTTTTTTATTTGTAATGTCAAGAACAGCAATTTTTTTTATGGCTCCTCCCCTTGTAAAAGGAGAGGAGACAGAATATTTATCATCTAATTTAAGTTTATTGGTTCTAAGCCATAATATAACTGACTAACAACAAATGGTAAATATTTATACTCTCATATTTAATATCACACAGCATGTTTGACAAAATTATAACCACAAACTCCAAAGAGTATAGCTATAACATTAGCATTATTAAGAAAATAGTGGTTGCTATACTAATTGAGTCACAAGCTAACAAAAAGCTTTCAGATTGATATAAATATCTGCAATTACATCAATGTATAACTGTTTTATTAGTTGAACAGCACAAAACTGTAAAGCTTACGTTTTTTCTTTTAAATCAAAACCAGCCATTTTCCTTCCAAAGGAATAACCAATAATGTTGGTGCGAGAATTAAGCCAACATTTTTTGTGATCTGGAATTTAGGGTTTCTGCTCTAAATCGATGAGCAGAAAAACAGAGACAAATTAAAATAGATGATAGCGTCTTAATATGATATTCCCTACAAAGAGACACAAAAATCAAACCTTTAATCCATGACTACAAAATAACCAATACTAGCTAGCTAATAGCTGCTAGCTAGCTGTGCCATCTGATCCAGAAGGCGGTTAAAAAAAGAGATTGGATTATTATTAAACTACACTGATTGAATATTAATGTGATAAAAACAAAAGTATCTTGTAAACAGAGAGCAGATTTAAGTTTTTGGTGTTTTTAACTGCTGGCTAGTTTTTTAAACAATCAAAAAAAGCTAATGTACTACGCTAACCTGAAGCTAATTAGGAAACAAGAGAATAATGGGTTTATAGGACAATAATCTTAAATGTCAGAGCTTTCCAACTTATTTGTGATGCTAATTAAATATTTCTGTTTTAATTGATTGACGCAGAAAATATTAAGTAAACTAACTGATATATTATCTTCACTCCCTGCTGGTCAAAAAACACGATAAAATTGAAGCCAAATAGCGAAACACTTTCGCTATTTAGCAAACCAGGCAGATTCTTACTTCATCTGCAACTGAAAATATAGGCCTTGTGATCACCTTCCTGAAGTTTTGCACATGCAAGTTATAGTCAGAAATAACTAAAAGGTAATTTTATTCACATTTAACTAAGGTGAAAAGGAAATGTGATGACATTTTTTACAGCACAGGAACACTTTCGCTATTTAGCAAACCAGGCAGTTTCTTTAAAACTTCAGCTCAGGTCATTCACTTTTAATTGGACACTTTCTTTTCCTTGTCATAATAAAAACCAGTGCTTATGCAACTTCCATTATAGAATAAAAATTCCTCACAGTCTTTTATAATCTCTGACCTTAAGTCTAGACCAGATAAAATCATTTCACCTGCTTTAAGCAAATCCTTGTCATGAAATGTTGACGTAGGTAAAAGTATTTGTAGAATACCACAATAGATTCTGTTGAGTACGTCATAAATTAACTTTAAAAGCAGTTTAGTAAAGCTCTGCCTTAAAATTAAACCAAACTTATTCAGAATTAGTGAATAATGTAGGGGCCAAACCTACACAGTTTTCCTGGTATGTGATTAGCAGCACTTCACATATACTGACCCCCAACCTAAACAGGATCATGTCATAAAATATGTGAACAGACAACAGGGGCAGCAGCAGTGACATGATAAGAGAGACACAGCCGTCCATTGTCCGGGTCAAACCAGTTACCATTACTGAGCATTTATTATCGAAAAATAATGCCTTGTTCTTTTACCCTTGGTACGTTTGGCTTGTCTTCTCTTTAGACGGACTTATCATTAAAAAGACCCGAGGCATATTGTGTCAGGAAACTCGTCAACAGGAATGAATCTCAGACACCGACTCATTTCTCAAGATCTGCTCTGCGATAAGTCAGGTCAGACGGTGAGAAAGAAGAGAGGGCGTGTAGACAAGACTGAACTTGAATCACTGCATGTTTGCTTCAAGAATCCCAGGGAATTTCCTGAGATGAAACGGCTTTCGCTCATGCTACACGCCATGTGTAAAAATCGAAAAGATCCGATAAGAAAAACATGAACGTTGAGCCCAGCCTGTTATTTTTAGCAGTGACTTGAATGAAAGCAGATAATTGAAACTAAACCATTAAAATATCCCTGCTTTCACTTGTGACGTCCTGTTTGCTGAAAACAAAAACAGGCACTGAATCATGCATTTGTTGTACCAGACTTGAGTAAAAATACCACCAAATAAATAAATAAATCTAAATAAAAATATATCACATTACCTAAATTAGTTAGGAGTGGAAATGACTAACACAGAAAAGCATAAATTGTACAAATAATGAGTCATTTACATTACTTATGTTATTAAACACATAATATAAACATAAGCTAAATGTGCCTTCAAAGTAAATATGATTATTATCCATAATGTTCAAATTATTAGTTTATCTTTACCCCTTTAAACAGCAAGTCAAATTTATTTTTCTTGTAGACAAAGTGAAAGTGTAGAAGCCATCTTTCATTCAGCTAAACGGCAGTGTGCAGCAGAATGAGGGGGAAGGCCAGTACTTTGTTCCTAAACCATGTTGCTTATTCCACTTTCTCTGGCATTTTATTAAAATTATTTTACGTTGTAAACACCGACACCATTTGTTTTTTTCTCAGTTTAGCCATAACTGTTTTTACTAATGGGAAACAGAAACCAAATGTTTAACTTCTTGTTTAAAAACATAAAATGTTAAACTGAAACATTAATATTTTTTTCTCTAAAAGTAGAAATAGTCAGATTATATTAGGGAATATAATTTACATTTCCCATTTTTAGCTTTTTTTTTCCTCCTTACCTTTTCTTTTAAATGCCTCTCATTTCCTTGTATCAAAGGGAATCGGTATTCACCTGAACATCCCCCTCTTCCTGAATCAGGAAGTTTGAAAGAAAGTTTCTAAACTTTCCTGTCAGAGACTCCTTCAGGGGAAAAGCTGCTTTTGTCAGCCCAAGACAATGCCTTTGTGCCATGACTCATGTGTGCGTGTCAAGTCAAAGTGATGATGTTCAACTAGTTGCAAAGGTGAGAAGAGTTGCATTACTTCCACATATTTGTATTCAACTAGAAGTAAAAAGTAACCATACAAGAGAGTAAAAAGTATTTGATAAAAATGGCTACTCATATGCTATGCATCTGATTCAAATTTTCAAAATGATGTCATGAGACAGACAAAAATATAAAGTTATGTGACAATTCTGGTGTTTTAAAGACAAATACTATATCACTACAAAATAAATTTAAGGGTAAGAAATACTTTTCCTATTTTTTTTAGTATAAAAGTATGACATATCGGTAAGGTGTATAAACTAAGAACAGGGTAAAGTACTTCCACTTGCAATAAATGATGTTTCTGTACACTTGACCTCCAAATAGCACTGAAACAATGAAGCGTACAAACAACAAGTCTTACTTTATCATAAACTGCAGGTTAGTGTCTGTGCTTGGTGCATTTTTGATTAAAATATTTTTGTCCTACATTCAGAGAAGTAGAGTATTCAGACATTTTATATTCAAGAGTAGCTTTACTACATTTCACTATTCAAGCAAAAATAAAAAGGACGATGCGCTAAAACTGCATCGTCCTAATCAAGACACAATGTGTAGATGAGGCTTGATTACATCAAGCCTTGATCATATAAAGGTTTGATGTAAATGAACCCGTGTCTTGGCTGTTGAGTACATTTTCTCCAAAAAGTTACACGTAGCTGCAAGTAGTTACTACCCACCTCTGACTAGCTGTTGTTGTGAAAGGTCTCAGTTTGTGCAATGTATTTGCACAGCTGCCAAACTCGGCTCCTGATTGGTAAGTAAACAACTGGTTTGGATTCAATGCATGTTTTGCAATTCTGTTTATTTTATAATTAAAAACTAAAGAAAGAAAGAAATAAAAACACCCATTCTGCATTTCATGGAGAAACATCCCGATTTCCCTACAGTGTTCCCCTCTTACTTAAATTTAAAATACACACTACCTGCTGGCGGACTCATAAGAACAACCCTCTACCTGTAAACAACAGGTGGTGTGCAGGCAGGCTGCAAACCTGGTGTGTGGCCATACATTATTAACAAAAACAGAGAAGATAATATGCTGCATCTCACCAGTCTGCCAGATCTTTCCTTGGCTTTCTTCACCTTTCCGTAGGTCCCTTTGCCCAGGGTCTCCAGGAACTCATACCTGTGCTTCAGGTTGTGTTTGTGATGGTGTCTTTTCACGGCTTGCCTCTTAGCGGGCAGCTCGGACGGAGTTTTCCCAAAATGAGAGTTGTCATCGGGTGGGAAGCGGGCAGCGTGTGGGCCATCCATGCTGACACGCACCGTGGTGGTGGGGGTCTTTGTTACCTACTTTCAGAGTCAGGTGTTGCTGCTATAAAACGCATCCCAGGGACTCCGGAGCCGACGTGGTTCTCTCTGGTCTGGTTTGAAATTAAATCTAAGAGGTCTGTTCTTCCCGTGGAGAGCTCTGACCAAACGCCAGCAGGGCCGAGCGCAAATCGTGACAGAAAGACAAACATGAAGCGCAGAGATATGCAGGTACACATGTAAGCGGGGGAGAGAGGGAGCACCGCCCGCACAGCGCTACGTCAAGCGGGGGAGGAGACGTTTCAGGTGACGGATCAGATGTCTGTGAAAGTAGAGTGCCCTCAGTTTTTCTTTCTCTTTTATCAGTTTCATTGCTTGTGTTTCTATTTCCTCGCATTATGCTTTATTTAGCATTTCTTGATTTTCTTTCGCCTACTTTGGTTGCTTTCAAGTTGTTGCTCTCCCAGTCGGGACGCACAGGTCGATAGAACAAACGCCATTAATAAATTGAGAAGTCAGTAGCGCACCAGAGCGCGAATATAGCGTTTAAATTAAGAAAAATAAAGACTTTTATCTTATTATGCTGTTAAAGTGTATCATCTTTTCTAGGATATAAATTTGTTTAGCACATTTACCTCGAAAGATCCTAAATTAATGTGATAATAATATCTTCAACATTGTTTGGAGGATACGCGTTGTTTCTTTCTGGAGAATAGAATAGAATAGAAATTATGTTTGTTGTCCCTCAGCGGGGAAATTAAGTTACATCAAAGTGCAATGCACGTCAAAACATCAGATTCACAAATTAAAAAAAATACAAAAACGGAAATTACAGACTACAGTAAAAAATTACACATAAGAAAAAAACACTGCAGTCATTACAAATAGCATCCTTAGATTGAAAGAAAATTGCAACTGAGTAGGGTAGGATATTCAATATGTGGATGTATATTTATGGGCAATAATAGCAGACTATAAACGAGATACAGAAAAATACGGGCAAAAATGTAAAAAGTCGAGTTTGTTGCGAGCAGTGTTGGTCGTAGACAGATCTGTCTCTTATTTTTGTAACTATCTGAACAAGTCCATAGGAGCACTGAGATTTTTCCTTAAATCAGTTTTTTTTTTAATAAAGTTATTTACAGTGCCATTCTATCGTACAGCTTATACACAAAGTGTTTTCACTCCTTTTTTTAGCTGCACTATGGATATCCCATTATATTTGTATTCACTTTTGTTCAGAGGTTTTAGATAATTAAAGAAAATAAGGAACAAGTTGCCATGTCATTGCAGCTGGTGGCCACAAGAGGTCAGCATCGCGTCACCTGTTTTCAGAAAGTAGGTTAAGCGTTTTGAACCACTTCAATGAAATCAAACAGATGGAGCACAGGAATACTGTGTACACTTTATTGCGCTTATATATGTTTGTTAAGTGTGTAAATATATATTTATCTGTGAGACATGTGTGCTCTTGGGAACAGCTAATGGACGTGTCAGTGAGAATGTTATGATCAGCAGTCGTCAGATTTAATTTTTGAAAAGTAGCCGCTCATCCACACATTGTGTCTTGATTAACCCCCCGTGGACAGTCCGTTTGTTTTGCATCTTGTTGGCAGAGTGATGTGCCAGACATTTATTCACTCGTGCATGCAGAGGAACATTGTGCACAAGATGAACAATGGATATGAACGGATTCTGGTGCCAAGTCTCGCAGTTGTGACCAAAATTTAGAGAAAAACAAACACATGACCTAGAAAAAACATCACATCATCAGCACTTCCAAAAAATGAAGAAGGATAGTAAGGTAGATTTACAAAATATTAATTATCAGTTTGACTGTAAATGTGACTCTTTCATTAAAAATAAAAATCCGATTTAGAGTGAATAAATTTTATAGTTTACAGTAACATTTTTTTGTAGCTTTTGTTGACTTGAAGAAATTAACTCTGATTCAATATGGAAAGGAAGTCCATGATTCGCAATCCTGGCTAGATATTTGCTATTCTTTTTGAAACTTAGCAAAGTTTATTCAAAATAGTTGCTTTTTTTGGGCTCATACCTCAACATTTAAGCAAAAGAACAACTTTGTAATCAACGAGATTCCGGTCTACCTTGAACTGGAAACTTGTAACACCAGCTTCCCCAGTGGAAATCAACTGGGCAGCGACCAAAGAAGAAGCTCCAGCTCCAAAACTGACACCTTCATGGAAATATTTTAGCAGAAACCAAGATCACACCAGATGGGGAAAAGTTTTATGCTTGGACAAGACAGAAATTTATATTGGTCAGTCAGTAGAAACGCAAAAATAATGTACTAAATGTCAACGGTGTTCAGAAAGGTGTTCAATACTCATAAAGTTTCAAGAGCCTTTGGCGTCGTTTAGCTGTGGAAACAATGTTTTCAAGATGACCTGGAACTTGTGATGTATTTTGTGCCTCTGGAGAAAATAAAATGTACTATTTGCCTTTCTAGATCAAAATTCAGCACAAATGCTGGCTTTGCAAAATTGATCTAGCTGATTTTCTTTCAGACTTTTTCTGATGTAATGTATTTTTACAGCATGGATACAACTTTATATATGAAATACTTTAACATCAGCCGCTGAAACAAAGTGATGAACATCAGCAATAAATAAAATAAGAGAAAGCATAAAAATCAAGTGAATAAGCTAATTAAAAACTCAATTCAAAACACAATAAAATAAAGCCACCACAATATCTAATATTATGAGATGGTGTATTTAAGGTAATGCACAACTGGCTATATGGTGTTTACCTTCAGAGACACCATTTAATCTTCATACTAAAAATGAACCTAGTTGATATCTTCTGTCCTTATCCTTTCTGTTGTGTCTTTGTGTAATTTTAATTAAGTGTTTTTTGTTCATCTTTAATTTTAGTTTTACTTTCCATCCATCCATCTATCATCTTTCACATAATCAGGTGTGATTCCAAAGTAAGAACAAATAAAAAAAGACATTGGAAATCAGAAATCCCAACAACTCTTAAAGTAATTAAGAGACATAATACAGGCTGTTGTATTTATTATGGTTAAACAGAAAAAGCAAATTTTTTTATTTTACAATGTAATAAGTATGTTCATGAAAGATAGGTGTTAATTAGAAATTTATATAGGAATAAATAGGAATGGCTTCAAAGTTCATCTGGGGAAGTAGTTTTTATCTCTATTCTTAGTTTTTTAAGAAGAGCGGGTGTTTTGGGAAGATCGTTGTATTGTCTGATCCATACTCCAATGTGGAAGGTGGCGGTAATGCGCATTAAATTGTTTGCCAACCGCCGTATAAAACCAGGAAGAAGAAATGACAGCGGTTGTTGACAGTTTTCCTACATTTCCCATGTGGCAATGCGCCCTGTCACTTCTGGACCCTCCCCTTTCATTCCCTAACTTTGCTCTGCTCGACTTTCTGTTTAGCTGTGATTTGATTGCCTGGTCCCTGCTCAGCTATGCGGTTCGGTTTGGACACACCTCACCCTGCGACACCGCAGCCTTTGCCGTTCATCTTCTTCGCCAACTGACGCTGCCATCCTCGTTTAGTTGCGTTTTTGTCGCTCTCCAGGCTGGAAGATGTCTGCTGGTTTTCCTTCTCTACGGCCACTTTAGGAAGCAGTCCCCTCCCCACGGACACAGAGCCTCGTCGGGAAGAAGACTGGCGCCGTGGTCCCGCTTTGGCTGTTCATGTTCAGAGGAGTTTGGGCCCCGTCTTTTACACTGGGGGCTGCACCGCCGAGCTCTGGGTGGTTTATGTGAAGTTAAAGAGGATGTTTATGTTGCCAGGCCAAACTGTTAACGGGCAGGCGATGCCCTCTGGCTAGCGGCGCTAACGTATCTGGAGGAGCTAGGTTGCAGACAGATATAAACAGCATATAAGTGGGGCAGACATAACGTAGCATGTAAAACAATATCTAGATACTATCCGACGTTTTTACCTGGAGTATATTTTTTAAAATCACAATATGAAACAGAAGCTAGCTTGGTAAATTTTCGACCCAATTTGTTTTGCACGCGACGTCAAGCTAGCTAGCAGCTTTGGTCCGTAAAACAATTAATGCTCACTCCTTAATCTCTGAGAGACTAAAGCTACTGTTTACTATTGATACACTCCTGTTCAAGGTAAATATTATTTTACCTACTATATTAATTTTGTTGAATTAGTTAATAATAATAATTTTAGCCACATGAGGACAAGCATGACAACTAATTAGTTGTTGACATAAAAGGACATCTTTATTTCTGTTGCTGCTTAAAAAAAGTGATATAAAAAACCCTCGGAATTTGGACCCTGCTAAAAAAAAAATCACGTCAAGAAGACAACAGCTCAACCTGTCGACCATGGAGGGAAATGTACAGCAACAAAAAAATACTCCTCTAGGCCGGGAACTGCAGAGAACATTTAACAGCTACAACAAGCACTCCATACAGCTGAAGAAAAACTTGAAGGAGACCAATGTGTTCTTCAGAGAAATAAGGCAAAACTACAGCAATGCATGTGCAGCAACCATAAGCTCAGATTCAGCATCCCTGGAGGCAGGTAAGCTTGAACACACGCAGCCACATCATCTGATTAAGACGATGATTGACATTTAATCAAAGAAGGATGTTTGCTGTGCAACCTGAAAAGACTGGGGACCAACAAATTATTGGTGCAGAGGGCTCAGATCTGCTTGCTGTGGGGAAAAAAAGCATTGACTAAGGTGATAAAACAGACTTCCTCTATAATGCATGAGCAGTCTAAATGCACTGATTATGTTGAAATCTTTGCTGAATTGAACGTTTTGCCGATTTCCATCTTTCTTTGAAGTCTTACCTGGTGATTTTATTTTTCTTTAATCTAAAGATCCATTAAAGAGAAAAAAATGTTTTATAACTTCTTCTATTACAGCTTTTGTGTGCAAGTCTTAATCTGATTTTCATAGAGCTTGTTTTGATTTCACTTGGACTTAAAAATGATTTTTTTTTTTAGTCATTCAAGGTAAAATTGGTCTGGCACAACATCAATTTTTCATATAATATTAGTGTAAATATACGTTTCTGTTTATTTTTTTTTCTCAGTGTTTTAACAGTTTCATTTTAGTCTGCATTTAATTCACAACCCTGTTAATTACTTTATGAAGGCTGGTCAAGTTTCTAACATGTTTCTGTTTATTTGATCACCTGGAGTTTTGATCCCAAAACAAGTTTTGTTGTGTTTTTGGGATCACTGCCCTGCTGGAACGACCACATGGGTCCAAGTTTAAACCTCTTAATCCAAACTGTGAACCTCAGATAAAAGAAAATCTGTTTGGGCGTTGAGAAACCAGCAGAACTCAACCATACCAAGAACTGAGAGCAGCAAGAGATGGGATGTGCAGAAGTGGTGTAGCACATCTTTTGGGAAAGATGAAAACGATTAGTAATGATGTTAAAAGGAGGTCAAAACTGTTTCCCAGCTTTGAATGAACAATGTTAAGCTGAAGATTAGCCTTGATAAAAATATTAAGACCACAGAGCTGCCCTCAATGGAAAGAGCTAAATCCATGTTTTTATCTGCTGACTAGATTAAGCACTGAAATTAGTTTCTGGTCTTTTTTATGTTAATATATAAAGAGTGACTTTCATGTTTCAATTAAACTAGCTGAGATCAGATCAAGATTTAAAGAAAGCAATCTATTTGGATTGGTCCAGTCAAGACTCGATCATCTTTTAGACTCTTTTCAGCACAGTTTGGATTTCTTAAAGCTCATCTCTGTGGTTGTCACATCTAGACTCTATTGGATTATAGCCAGTTTCATATTATAATTATTACTAAGCTTGTACTAGATTATTATAATGGGAGATAAAATATAATAGTTTTATGCATCGTAGTATTTATGCTTACATTTAATTTAAATAAGAGAAACAGTTTTCCTAATGAAGCAACAATTTATTACATGTTGATTTAGTATTATAACAACTTTGTATATCATCTTGAAGCAAAAATGTAGAATACAAGACCTCTAGATTTACCACTATATTTTAAGTAGACATGCTTATTTTTCCTGTCTTGTTCTTTGTAGAGTAATGTTGGGCTAGTTTTAGATGTTTTTTTTATAACATCACTCTCTCTAAATAGTCTATTCTGTAAATGTGGGGACCTTGCTTTAGACCAGCAGACCAGCATTGTGCAGCACAACATTACTCCATGCTGGAGAAAACTGAGCGCTCTGATACTTTCTGCTGCATCTCCAATGAAAGGAGGAACATTTAATCTGTCTTGAAGCAGCAACCTTTTAAAACCTGGCCAAACTTTGATAAAATTATGTTGCTTTTGTCTAATTACAAACTCAAACGGATCAAACCTGAACTTGAAAAGAAAGGAAAGGGTTGATCAAGGTTTCCCCCCAGAAAACCTGCTAGGCCCGGTGCTTGGGCAGTCATTCATCCAGCGGCCCGTCGTGTTTTTCAATTAAAAAATGTTTAAAGTTGACAGCAAATTTGAAAATATCACTTGATAATTATGTGTAATTGAAAGATTGTAAGTTTTACTCCTGAACACCAACAGTAAAGTCTTAAATAAGCAATGCTAAGCCTGGTGGGGGCGCAAGTGAAGCCTGGTGGCCCGTCAGGTTTATAATGCACTGAGGGAAACCCTGGGTTGATTAACTCAGAATTAGTTTCATATGCAATAAGTTAAGTTTAAGAAAAATGTTCCTACTTGTTAACGATGGTCTTCACAAGTCTTGTAACATTTCCTACAACGACAAACAAAAATCACTGACCTCTCCAAGTGTCTTTTCTTCTGATGAGTATTTTTCTCCAGTCAAATCAATTTTCAAGGCTAGTTCAGTAAGTGTAATTCCTAACACCATGCCCTGTTTGTGGTTTCAGGACTGTGTGCATTAAACTGCATTAAATGTGATTCTTTAGAGTGATAGATTACTTTCTACACCGCCTTTTGACAGAATCATTATCCTCGTTCTCGGTTTGGTGTGTCTTTAACACTTGTGGTGGAAATTATTTATCAAGAGGGAGAGGAAACTTTCAATAAATTACAGAAAGGTCTACCGTTGTCTGTAGATGCAATCAGCGTTCAAAGTTTCTGCCACTTGACTAGTCAGAGCAGAGACACAAGTTTTATACACTTCACCACATCCTGCTCATACAACC
This sequence comes from Poecilia formosa, assembly GCF_000485575.1. NCBI lineage: Eukaryota > Metazoa > Chordata > Actinopteri > Cyprinodontiformes > Poeciliidae > Poecilia > Poecilia formosa. The sequence goes on along the minus strand of NW_006800199.1, from coordinate 13,457 downwards.
CAAATATGAGACGAAGAACAAGGGGAAACCTCAGCCCCATCAGAAACATAAAAACAGCTCAGCATGTAGAGATGCAGCTCTAACCAACACCTGCTTGATCGCTTTTTATTCACTGTGATTTCACCCACATCGTGTGGCCTTTGGGTGCATCTGCTTCTTGCACTTTTGCTACACACTTCTTTGCATACAAGAGCTGAAATTAAGCAGACAGTATGTATTAATTTTCTACTACACACTGCTGTGGGTATTACTATGTAATCAGTGCAAACCAAAACTATTATTTGGTCAGAATCAGACACAAAGTGTGTCATCCAGTGGGTAGGAATCAGTCAATGCCTGTAGTTACATTCACAAGCAGCAGTTTCTCTAGCTGTTTCTGAAGATGTTTAAAAGTGCAGATAAACCATCCATCCTTCCAACCTTCATGGTGTCTGTCTCCAGCAGCCATTGGGTAAACTTGGACGGGTCACCAGCCCAAAAAAACTCATTTCTTACTTGTAATTGTTCAGTTGAAAACCTTATTTATTAAACTTTATTATCAGTCTGCCAATTACCCTTTTATCTGCTCCAATTGGTCCTCTGCAAGCCAAATACTTAGGCCTGCTAGCCTCCAAATCTTTTATTAATAAATACCAATAAAAATAGTAACTCCTGCACTTTTTGTTTTAAGCACATCAGCCAACTACATGCAGTTTGAATCACTTTTATGAGTTGTAAAAAAAGTCATGAAACAGTTGAGGAATGGGGATAATCTTGTAATCCACGGGATTCAAAATATCCAGCTCTATTAAAGAACAGGCTGAACTTTTTTCTCCTTTTTTATTTGTGACATTTGAAATATAAAAATCAAGAATCAGACCTTACAGAAATCACAGCTCTGTATCGGTTAAGTGCATCTCTAATTCAAAATTTGTTGTATTTTGTAAACTTCTTCAGTCTAACATCAAGACGGTACTCGCTTAATTTGTCATTTAGGTAAATATCTGCAAAAATAAATGCACATACAAGAGGGTTGATTCTGTTGTTGTGCTAATTTACAGCCGTTGTTCCCGCCAACACTTAATCGGCTCTGGCTGCAGAAGAAACTGAGGTTTTGACTAAGTAGAATTGTATTTGGTTAAATAATAGGAAAAAAGCAGTAAATGTTCTTGTTTTTCATCTGGATCTGGTCTAACATGGTCATGATGCTGGAAAAAGAACAAAAATAATTAAGTTTTTAAACCCCACTTTATTATATGGGTGGGTAATATAAATATACTTATTTATCTGTCTGGGAAAAATTTTGTTTTTGCATGAAGGCTCTTCATGTTTTTTTTAAAAGATTCACGTGAACCGTAGTTTATTTTTGTCCTTAGTCTTTTTTTAAAATTTGGTTTAAAGCAAATGTGGGTTCAGCTAAACATCCGGTGCAGTCGGCACATAAACCTGGTATTTGTTGTCCTGTTTTTGTTATGTAACTCTTGGAGACTGTGACTCAGCGTCCTGCAGGATTATCCCCGAAAGTACAGGAAGGAGGCTGAATTGGTTCCTCTGTGCATGTGCTCCTCATCTTTGGGTTAGATCAGGACTAATAGCCGGGAGCTGTTATCAGATTCAAAATATTTTGATGTCTTTTGTGGTAAACAGCAATTTACAGCATATTCTGAGAAAGCCGCTGTGGTAGATAATCTGGGATTTATTTTAAACTGTGGTGGTGGGCTGTGACGCGATGCTGCTGATTAATTACTGGCCAAACTATATTAATTAACCACTTTACTGTCATTCAAATGCAACATATGTTAAACTATGGGTCATTTTCACAGGCTTGAGCTAAAAATTCATTCATCCAAACCTTCTTTAGGTACCTTTTGTTTCACCTTTTCTCTCCCTCTACTTCGGATTATCGTCTCTAGTTTTACTTCACTCCTGAAAGCAGCACAGTACACAGTAGCCAGCTTTTCAGACTTACAAAATAAAGTAAATGTTAATGTTTCGTGATAGAGGTGCACTGATTAATAGATCTGTGATCGGTCGATATGTGCATGAGAAGCTGATCTTATCCACCGATCTTATCTGCCTCTATAAAGATCTGAAAATCTTTGTCGCTGCCCAGAATGACAGACTGGCCCACCTGGTCATGTCTGCACGTTTGCAGTTAACAAAAGTCACCCTATTGTTGCCAACTCAGCAACTTTCTTCCTATATTTAGCAACATTTCAGACCAAAAAAGTCAGTATCTGTCAACATCAGAATTGACAGGTCAGGCTTTTTAAAGATCGGTAATAGGTGAGCAGTCAGAAAACTGCAATGAGTGCAGCCCTATTTGATATTTAAACTAATTTCAAACTCTGGTTATGGTTGGCGTAAGTGCACAGTGCTTTACATTGTTTTAAAATATAAGGAAAACATCTTTCTGAAAATGTGGCAGCTCTTATTTTGAAGTGGCGGTGCGCCGCGATCGGTTACATGTAGAGGAAACCCTGCGTCCTTAAGTAGATCATCTAATCTTACATTGCTGCTGAATAAAAGAACTCAAGAGTCATAAATATTTGTTTCTGAAAACCATGCATCACTGAAGTTGCAACTCATGTGTTTGATTTGGTGAAATCCTTTTGCAGGCCAGCTTAGCTGCATCACCTTCCCAAGTCATGAGGAAGAGTTCCTGCGCAACACAGTGGGGGCTGCTCCGTACATCCTGGTCCTCGGCCAGGACTGCGCTGCCCGCTACCAGCTGCTCAACTGCCTGCTGGGGGAACGGCTCCTGCCTCTGGGTGCAGAGGCCGGGGAGGCCTGCAGCAGCGTCCAAGGCATTGTCTGCAAGCGGAGGAAGCTGTGTTTTACTCACGGCAGACAGACGCGGCTCAGCTTGGCGCTGCCCGGCCAGTATGAGCTGGTGCACCAGCTGGCTGCAAACCGTGGTCGCTGGGATACGGTTCCCAGGGAGGACCTGGAAATCCACGAGGAGTGTGAGGACCCGGCCCATAGACTAGCAGAGCTGGAAATCACCCTGCATCATCCTCTGCTTCAGGTAGGATGCAGCCACTCTGACCCCAGGTCTATGCAGCTTTTTACACCAACCTATTGAGCTGCACAAACACAAAGTCCTACCAAGTAGTTTTGATCTATTGCAGATATCTTACTCAATAATTCCTTAATATCAATAATAAAGTACTAGTTCACTTATAACATAGGAAAAATTTAACATTTTGAGCATGATATGTTAACTGAAACAAAAAAATCTGTATTTTCTCTTCTTTCTTATGCACTTCTTGTTACTGTGCACTATTTTATTTTATATTTGTATCATGTTCGAATAAAATTTCATTTCATTTCATTTCATTTCATTTCATTTCATTTCATTTCAAAATGTCTTGTTATAAGTGAAATAATCTGCCAATAATAAGATTATTTATGTAAAACAAGCCCTTATATCTGGCTGAACAGTTACTTTTAAGTTAGTTTTTTCTTACTTCAAGTGTACTAAGATATTTACACTAGAAACTATATAAAAATGCTCAGTAAGATATTGTGTTTTTGCAGTACATTTCTTAGTTTTAGTTTCCGACTAATTGCAGCTAATTTTGCTGGTAGAGACTTTTTCTCTTTTTTTAATATGGACATCTCCCAGTTTCTCAATAAAGTAGCTGAATCTGACATGAAGGTCAAAGTGTTCATCATCTTGTCAGGAGATGTAATTATGTATCTGCTGCATCGCTCATAGACTTCTCAATGAATCAGAAAGTATCAAATCAAAGTTGTCATTCCAGATATGGAAAATGCTGGGATTATTTTTTATCCGCTTCTAGAAACAAACAGTGAAATGGGTAAATATTGTTGTTGTTTTTCCCCGTCTGGGACAGGGAAGCTTGTCAGAGTTGGTGGGGACGATGGATGGAGGTAAAAACAGGACAGTCCTGGAAGAAAACCCCTTAAAAACTGGGGGACATGAGGACAGAGGTCCACCTTCCAGCAGGACAATGTCCCTAAGCATAGAGCCAGAGATGGAAAGGATTAGTTCAGATCAAAGTATAATCATGTTACACTGGTCTAGTCAAAGTTCAGATGGAAATTAATTTGATTTGTAGCCATGCTTAAATATTGATGCTCACATAATGTATGTTTCCTTTGTCTTTATTTTATCATCTTCTAAAACAAATCATGGAGAATTTATCATCTTAATCTATTCACGTTAAATAATTCATGTCTCTTCTGTGTTTTATTTTGTAGGGAGGTTGTTCTTCCTCCAGATACAAAAATCGATGCATAGATTTCCTTCTTTGCTTTTTCTCGTAAAGTTCAACTAGTTTTCTCTCACATGGCTCAGCTCACAGACAGATTACAGAGCTGAGCAGATTATTTCTTGGGCCGTTCACTTTCCTTCCCCCTCACTCTACCTGATGTATGCTGCTGCTCAGGAATGCACTTCTTAGCAGCTGCTCTCACTGTTTGCTTCAAGCATTTGTTGAAATAGACCCGTAATTGTGTGAGAATAGGGAGAAACGTCGGACATGCTGCAGTCATGGAGCAATTTCATTCGCTGTGACCTGAAAATCACAATATCCCTTGGGGGTGAACACATTGGACACGGGGGAAGGATCGCAGTCACTCCTGTCATGTGGGACAACATGGAAATTGGCCTCTAATCGCTTAAACCAAGATCCTTCACCAAGCATCACACAGCCCAAGAAACTGGGCTTAGCTGTGCAGCGGGACGACCCACCCGTCCCGTCCCAGCCCCCTTACGTAATGCCACTGGTCTGGTGTGATTCACATGACTGGGTCATGTAAAAAAAGATCTCAAGCTCTTTGCTGTGATGCCGTTGCCATGGAAAAATCCGAACTCTGGGACACTGACAAGAAATAGTTTGAGGTTGTTTTCTTTTTTAAACCTTAGCTAAAACAACATTTAATACAGAACAACTGAAGTAGAAATCAATTTTTGCCAAAGCTTGATGCACGCTGCGAGATGTCCAGAGGTCTTGACCTTGACCTCGTTTTCATTTGGCTACAAATTTGCATTTAGGTCACAGAGAACTGCATGAAAGGAAAACATCTGTCAGCAAAACAAAACCAATCATTTTACACCAATATTCAAATTTCCATGGATGGATTTGCTTTTTTTAGATCAAAGTGTGTCACATTTAGGCGGTGACGGTTCAAACAACATAAGGACGAGTTTAATCTTGCTCTATATGTTTGTTCTTAACAAACATGGGTTTGTCACATGCTGAAGCAGCGTGCTGCTGAGGTTCATGTTCCTGCTGAATTGGTAAGGCAGAGCTGTGATTAAACACGGGATAAATGAAGCTGCAGAATCTCTCTGCCGGCTGTGGTATTCACACGGTTCTGCTATAATCACAGCACTGTGCTTTCAAGGCCCTGCAGACGAGAGCCAGCTTGTTAATTAGCTGTCCTTCATGCTGGAGTTTAGGCTCGGCTCCCAGACTAAATTAAATATAGTCTTAACAAACTACATTTGTTAAATATAGTTTAACAAATGTAGCAACAAAAGATTTAATAGATCATATTAGGTTATCTACTGGTTGTGATATTAGCAGGTACTCTTTTTTTCTTTTTTCTTTTTTTTGAATGAATTGGTAGTAACAGAGTCAAACTGCAATGAAACTGGATGAGATTTGTTGTTTTAGATTTGTCCTGTTTAGCCTGGTTTGGTTCTGCCAACCTGTTAGTTTGAGCCATTTAGAGGTGGATTTGCTGGTCTATTTCAGATTAGGGGTGCACCGATTGCAGTTTTCATGGTCGATTGTTTCTGAGTTGGTACCAGTGGGTGACTGTTGTTAACTACAAATGTGCAGACATGACCTAGTGGGCCGATCGATCAAACAAAAGATGAGGTAGATAAGATTGGTGATAAGATCAGCCTCACATGTAAGTATCAGCCGGTCACTGATCTCCCAAAGTTATGGAAATCGGCACCGATAAATTGGCTGGTTGATAAATTCGTGCACTTCAGATCATTGTTTTGCTCCAAAAGGCTCATGGATTAATGGCTGTCAGTATGATATTGTTTCTCCAATATTGGGCGACTGTGGCTCTGTAATCTTCTTGTGATGGGAAGGTCGTAGGTTCGATCTCAGCTTCCTCCTGTCACATGTCGATGTGCTGCTGGGCAAGACACTCAACCCAAAGTTACCCACCAATGTGTGTATTGGTGTCTAGTTTGAGTGGTCTTAATGATTGGAAAAGCTCTATATAAGTTCAGTCCATTTACCTTTTTTATACCAGATGTAATCAAACACACACCTTCCAAAAAGCTGAACCTTTTCTTATCAGTCCAGTAAATGTTCCCATAAATCTTGGCGATAATCTAAATGTTTAGTATATTTTATGGAGCTCCTAAGGGACAAAGTTGGTTTCTCGCTCGCACCAGATACTGTCTTATATAATGTGAAATTAAACGAGTTATAATTTACCTCATCTTCTTTTTTTGTTTTTGGATGACACTGCCAAATATATTTCACATTTTCAGGAAGTTTGTTGCATATTCTTCTGCAGCTGCAGCTGACCCAGATCTTGCTTGGTTGGCTACCAAGAATAGCAGGTTCGCATGAGAAAGCCATGTTTTTTTTTTAAAAACATATTTCCTTTGTATAGATAATGCTGGGTGCCAGTGCTGCACAACACCACCTGTTGACCAACACTGGTAGCTTGTTCTTAATGTTTAACTTGTGATAAATGAGTGGCCAGGGGGAGTTTAGAGGTGGCTCATCTTCACAGGCTTATGACGGAGATGTTTTGTGAAAGAGGTTTTTGATGCGCCGCTTCCAGGAACGCCCACGCTGCTTCTGGATTTCTCTGTTTTTCTCGCTGGGGTTCACTGGAGGCTTGAAACTTAGAAAGAGCTTTTCAATCCTTTCCAGACTTATGGATATCAGTGACTTTCTCACCTGTTTTTGAGTTTCTTTAGATCAGATCAAATAAGGCCATAATGTGTAGTTTTTGAGATCTGATTTCTTGATTCTTGGGCGAATCAGACCTAATGTTTAGTTTGCCAGGTGAAATTGAACCCACCTCCCTCAAAAATGTCACACAGTTGATTTAACAAGAAGGGGCTTTTCAGTTTTCTCACAGGGACCAGTAGGCTTGGATCATTTTTTTTCTACTTAATAAAGTTTTCATTTTTTGTAACAGCTCAGGTTATTTTTGTCTGATATAAATTTTAGTTTGACCTAAAATGTGAGGGGAAAATAGGCCAAACAGGGGATCTGTTATTCAAAATTAGCATTTTGAAAATTTTTTATTCTTCTATTTTGTCTCAACTAGGCCTGTCGCAATAATCAATTAATCAAATAATAAATTAAACAAACTTAATAATTTCCATTGGCATTATTTGTCATTTATCTCTTTTTTTTCTCTTTCCAACAAAAACTGGAAAGTCTTCAGTTTGGTGCTTTGGTCTCAACAAGCCTTTTTTTTTTAAGGACGTTTTGTTTCCAAAGACTTCAAAATCAATTTTATTTGTTGTTTTATTCATTTATTTTGGATATTTAAAATGGCTTCCAGTTCCAGTGTTAAATGTTCATTAGATTTAAAGTTTACTGATCTTTTAGAATGCGTTCTTGCATTATTATTTTCCCATTACCATTATATTACTTAGAAATGGTCTCAAAACAACAATTTTATCATTCATCTCAATAACTTCTAAAACAATTTATTGGCCAGCAAATTTTGTTATTGTGACAGGCCTAGTCTCAACTGCTTCTAAAAACAGCCCAAGCGTTTAAAAAACACTTGGCTGTTGGAAGTAAGTTAATGTATTTTAGTGTCTGTAAATGTAACTGTTTCAAGAACCTCCTTATAGCTGAGTCACATTCCATGGGCACTGCTCCGTTGCCTAGCAACCCCAGGAAAGCCCAGCCTGTCACCTAGCAACCCAATCTGAGTTCCAGCACTTATATCAGCTGGTCTTACCTCTGTATGTGTAACTGCTGGGCATCCAGAAACCACTTGTGACATTCTTATTGGTTGTGTACTTCTGTTTTCCAAACATGTACGGTTGTATAATTTTGTATATGTTTGCAGACGTTTTCAGGTACAAGTGTAAAAGTTGAGTTGGGGGAGTGGCAAGCAGGAGCTGACTAGGATTTAAAGTGACAGGAGGCCCTAAAACATCTCATTCTGAAAGGAGCTCAGAACAGGCAGAACTGACTAAAATCTTAATGATTAAAAATGTTATGAACATGTTTTATAAACCACATAGACATATCATTACCTGTTCAAGGTTGTAGGTCACTTATAATGGACGCCATTTTTAGCATTATTCTGTTCAGACTTGCTCAGGTTTATAGAGTCACTCGGATGCTGCTAATACTCACTGTGACTGTTGTGGTTTTACAATGCAGTCCAAGTTAGCACTGTTGAGGAAAGATATGCAGTGTTGTCCATAAAGCATTTATTCTGGCTTTGAAGATTAAAGCAGTTTTCTATCTTAAAATCAGCAGTCAGACATTATTTTTGATGAGTTGCTATTAGAAACAGGGTTACATGAAGGCAATTCAAGCACTGTACTGACTTCAACTTGCCATAAACAAAAGTTTGCAGGCTATCTTTGTTCCAAAGAGGCTGGCCAGGCCGACTCGCCTCTTGTTTCTTGGAGACGGGACTGACTGTCTCCTTTGTTATGTGGTTGGTCATCCCTATCTCTCTCCTCTTTTTTTATGCTTTCTCTTTCAGACCATCTGCGAGTCTATTTTTGCTAATGTTATTTAACATGGCTTAAGAAAATCTCTTTATTTGTGTAATTCTTTCTTTTTCTCCTCCATCACAAACATTCCTAAGGCCACCGCAAATATTTATGTGCTGCTATGTGTTAAGAATAGAAAGAAACATGTGATACAAGCAGATGTTCTCATTTTCTGGCTGTTTTTCAGCAATGTTTGGCTTACACTGGTCTGAAATGTTTAATTCATCAAACAATATTAAAATAATGCCCAAATGTTTGTTGGTTTTTCACAAACACTGGTATATTTGGCCATTAGGAGGGACTTCTACTGTGTGTGATGCGGACAGCTGATATAAATTTTAGCAACAAGCATCAGAAAGCCCAGGAGAAGTGGTGTAAAGATTGGTAGGATGGAAAAGCCACATTAGTGACCTAAATGTGATTTATTGTAGTCAGTGTTATTTCAATGATCAGACATAATGTGCAGGGTTTTCCCAGCTGCCTTTCTGTTTGGACAGTACTGCATCAAAGTAGGCTTCAAAAATAAAAGCCTCAACACTCGAGGTGAACCGCATTAAATACAATTTAATGTTTTAGAAGTTCCTGTTGAGCGCATAATGAGACTGATGTTGGCAGATATTCTGACTAAAGAAGAATGTGTGGTGTATGTGTTTACACCTCACACTCGCTTGCCTCTGTGTCTGCAGTTCAAAATCGATTAGGTTAATGTAAATAAACCATCCCACCATCAATCACAGACAGGTCTTTTCCATCCAATATTCCCTGCAAATACTGCCTTCGATTGGACAAATGACCAACCACACCCAGCAAATCAAAATACTTCACCAGTCATTACTAAACAAAGAAAACTTGATGGTATTTATTTTATTTATATATCTTTATGTTTGGCTCTTTTTCAAAGCTCTATGGTTGTATGTTTAATGTGAAATTACTAGTCTTATTTTTAAACAACTTCTTCCTGCTAAATGATGTCCTGGTGCCCCGTCCAGCAGGATCAGCAGGTTTTCTGAGGGAAACCCTGAACATGATCTCATGTTTGTCAAGGAAATCCCCTCAGGTGATGCCTATAAATTATTAGCCATACTACTCTCAGTTCAGGAGATTGTACTAAGAGGACTGATTAAAAATGTGTTTATTTTTATGGTCAAACATTGTGGAATATTATTGAAGACCAAATTATGTCCTGTTGGCAATAAATATTTTAAGTTTTAATAGTAATTGAGGCAACAGCAATTTTGTTATGTGGGATATCCTCTATATAAATCAACCTAAAGTCTGAATCTTCAGCTCAAGTCCCTCCAGCTTATCCTCCTTCAGTTGAATTTCCAGATTAAAATTATGCTAATATAATCTAAACATGGAGTTTAACTCAAATTGTTCATAAGTCACAGAATGATGCTCATCAAAGCAGCAGAGCTTTTGTCCCAGACTGGCCCTTCAGTGTTTAACAACCTTTGGACGTTTCCCTCTTTTCTTGGTGCCAATTTCCTGTATGTTTAATGTGAATTAAGGCCATCGATGTCAGTTTATCGCTGCGTCAGCATTGCTAAGAAAATGAGCTCTTCCACAGAAGGTTATGTCTAAGAGGTCAGTTTGTATAAAGTGCAGCCTCCTCCTGACAGTCCATTTTTTTGGTAAATAGAAGAAAAGGAAAAACTTTGATCTCTTCTTTTACGACCATCTGAACGTTTTGGTATTTATGCTGATCAATACAATGGCTGTTGTATCAATTTTGTTGACCTGCAGTGGAGGCTGACTGAATAGAAAAGCATCAGACTGGAAAACTTGTGCTTAATCTTTGGAAACTTTTCATGGGAATTTACTCTGGGGATTTATATATATATATATATATATATATATTCCCAACTGGCAAATATCTTACATTTATGATAATTGACTGGACATTTCTCACATTTAAATGCATATATATGAACGTTTTATTTTGTTATAGTCATGCGATTGTATGCCTATATAATTGATATATATCGTACATCAATTATATTTGTTAAATATTATAAAAATTTATTTTTTTAATGCAAGTAATATAAAAAAACATCACATTTTATGCATTGTTGCTCTTGTAGTCTGGACTGAAAAATGTGGCCTCCAGGTTCTAGAAATAATCGGTGCATGTGATGGAGAAACGCATGTGCATGTGGCCCTGCAGTATGCAGTAATTAATGCGCTACATGCTTGCATGTGATTGAGGAATTGCATGGTTATCAAGTGTACTTGCATGAAATTTAATTGTTTTACTCAAGAATTAAGTGTGGATTTTTTTTTTTTTATTCCCTTAAATTCCAGTTATATGGTGATTCAAATGGAAAGTTTCCAACCCCAAAAATTCCCACAACTTTGCAGCACTAAGAAACCGTTACATTTGTTCTTGTTGACCATGCAGTTTTCATGACTTGAAATAATTTTAGAATATTTGGACAAGTGTAGAAAGAGACCAGTTTTTTAGTACATATGTAGGACATTACTCAGAGATTTAAAGCTAAGTTTTATTGTCTGTCTGTTGGGACTTTGAGAACTGTTCACCACAGTAATGAAAGACATATTTTCAGTTTTTCTCGTGACTCGGTGATGTAGTATGCATTCACAGAACTGCGTCCCTTCCAGGCTGTGGCTACAGAAATGTTTGATTTTTATGTTTTCGAGGGAAACACGGGGACAGCATTTTGAACTTTAATTTTTAAAGTAAAATAACATCACTTTTGTAACCTTCACAATTCCTACCTAATAGACAACGATTGGATGATTATTCAGTTTAACTTTAGCATCAGTGTAACATTAATTTTAGTAGTAGTTGTGTTACATATCATATTTTCTTATGTATTAGATTATATTTATCAGGGATGAACTACAGCCTGCAGCCCGAGAACACGATGCATGATGAACATTCTCACTGATTTTATGATAAGCGATCAAACTATAAATGTTTTTAATTAGCTGTCTGAAGTTCAAAGTGCATCATGGGTAGATACAGCTTTTACTGTGAAGGTTTGCCAAGTTTGCCTTGTAAATAGAGGCATAAACTTTTGTGTTGTCTACTTGAAGAGTTCTGGACAGAACTTATTTGCAGATTAATTTTTTTATATTAAATTCAAGATCTACACACACACATATATATATACACACATATATTTAAAGTTTTGGCTGCTTCTTTCTGCTTGTTTTTGATGTTTTTTTTTAGTCTCTGTTCTCCAGTTAACAATTACTTGAGTTGAATTGCACAGGAAGACGATGGCCAGGCTCCTCTTTTGCAGAATGGAAAGCGGAGTATGCATAAATGTCGTAACTCGATGTATAAAGTTAGAGACCTGCTCCATGTATCTGCAGCTATAAATCCTATCTACAAAATAACAACTGCTGGCATACTACAAAAATCTCAATAATATATGGCAAATTTTGAGGTGAAAAGAAGCAAAATGGCTTGAATATTAAATATTCCTGTTTCTCTTTAGGAAACAAAGGTCATGGTGGTCCCCTGTCCAAGCGTCCAGCCCATAGAAGAGGCCCTGGAAGACTGCATTCGCCACGTTGTACCCGTCATCCTCTACGCCATCAACCAGGACTCTCTCAGCTCGGAGCAGGTGGCCGAGCTGCGGAAGGTCAAAGAGCTGCTCTCGTTTCCCATTTGTTTTCTCCGCATCCCTGATTCCACGCTAACGGCCTCCCCAGAATCCAGCCGCCGGGCGGAGAAGGAGAGGGAGAAGAGCATCCTCCACAAGCAGCTGCTCTCACTCGGCTTCCTCAACACTCAGACCGGACACTGTTCCTGTGGAGCCCCTACGCAGACTTCCGCCCCAGGGGCTAAGCCCCAGAGCATACTGCTAGAATCTTTCGAAAGGCAGCCTCGGCCGCTGGTGCCGTTCGCTCGCCAAGTTCTCCAGAACCAACAAGTAGAAGCAGCCAACCTACTTAACGGGCTTCACTGTCGATGTCTTGACCTTTTCATCAACCAGGTCAGAAGATGACGCATCCTCGCGCCGGTTTGCTGTCGTCAATCCGTGACCCGTTTGCTGCCAGAGTATTTTGACCCCTTGCAGTCCCGCAGCACAAACACTAACAGACCTTTGTCGTCTCTTCATCGCTCCCATGCAGGCCTTCGACATGCAGAGGGACCTGCAGATAACTCCCCGCAGGCTGGAGTACACTCGTGAGAAAGAGGGTGAACTCTTCAACTCCCTGATGGCCATCGCAAACCGAAAGCAGGAGGAGATGAAGGAGATGATCGTGGAGACCCTCGGCAGCATGAAGGAGCAGCTGCTGGAGGACGCAGCCAATCTGGAGTTTACAGGTCAGTGAGGCGCCACTCTGGACACTAATGAACCTCAGGCTGCTAGAAGGGTTTCTTTCAGCTTTCTGGAGTTTGGGAAGCATAAATAACATGATGCAGTCTGGAAGTAGCCTGAGTAATCTATAAATTACCTTCTGCAGGGTTGACTTTCTACATGGCCAATAAATTAAACACTCGTATTACATTTCACAACTCACTACAGTTATTTTACTAATCTATTATTCTGAAGATTAATCTGTTAATTGTACAAAAAAATTCTCTCATTCTGCAGATATTTCATTTAATCACTTGAGCTTATTTTATACAATATTTGAAATCAATAAGAAAATCCAAATAAACAAATAATTGTTTTGAAATGGCAAAATAAACATTTTATTTTCTAAAATGCAACAACAAAGCATTCCTTGAGTGAATGCTTAATCGTTTGTAGAAAAGTATGAATCTACACCTACAAAAAATACTTCCAACATC
>NW_006800198.1:861408-914213 GCF_000485575.1 Poecilia formosa | reverse complement strand
ATGAATTTACTTCCTTACTACAGACTGTAAGAAGGTGAAGCAGTGACATTTTGCACAGTTTTGGCTTTGTTGTTTTTTTCAGAAATTGCACATTAATTAGTTAGCAATTAATACATTTCTAAATTCGATGGCAATTATTTCAATAATCGATTAATCGTTTCAGCCATAATTAAAATAGACATATTTTTCAATGGTATTATCTTGTGTGTCCGCAGGCGGAGATAAAAAATGTCAGCGTTCTCGCTTTTGAAGGCAACCGAAGCGCCCAGTGGCCAGTCGGGGTCAATCCGCCTTTTGAGGCTAAATCTCGGTTTGAAGTTCTGAAATGGGAGTACTTCACAGAGGAGGAGATTTACTCGTGCATCGACGGCGCTCCTAAGTGTGAGTTGCGGGGTATCGATAAACTGGATGTGGCTGAGGTCATAGACACAGCCATAGAGGAGCTGAACAAAAAGTACATGCCCACTTTACATCTGAAGAAGCAGCAGCTGATTAACGGATACAGACGCTTCGACCCCACCAGGGGCATGGAGTACACCTTAGACCTTCAGCTGGAGGTCGTCAATCAGAAGGGTCACAGCCGCTCCATCACCAAGAGAGTCCACCTGGTGCGACCCCTGAGCCTCATAGAGATCATTCCCATGCCCTACGTCACCGAAGCGACCAGGGTCCACATCATTATACCTCTGACTGCAGAAGACCGCAGCTACGTCAACCATTTCCTGGAAGTCTTTGCCTCCAACGCCTTTGAGACGAGCGAAAACGCCATCCTCACATTTCTGTTCATTTACGACCCAGAGGAGGCTCAACACGTGAACCACAACGACATATTTATCGACGCGAAGAATCAGATAAATGTTTACGAACGAAAATACCCCACGGTGAAAATCCCCTGGATCAGCGTCAAGACGGAGATACCGTCCCAGATTAAGTTCATGGACATCATCTCCAAAAAGCACCCGGTGGACACTTTGTTCTTCCTGGCGCACGTCAACACGAACATCAACGCCGAGTTTCTCAACCGCTGCCGCATGAACTCCATAAACAACTGGCAGGTCTTCTTCCCCATCCACTTCCAGGAGTACAACCCCGATGTTTCCTACCACAACCAGCCGCCCCCAGCCACAGTCGACCTGGTGAAGGACGCCGGACATTTTGACCGCAGGTCATTCGACGAGGCGTGCTTTTACAACTCCGACTACATGGCGACGCGATCCCGCATGGTGGCGGACGTCCAGGAGAACGAGGACATCCTTGAAAGCCTGGACATTTATGACATTTTTGTGAAGTATTCCGGTCTGCACGTATTCAGAGCTGTTGAGCCAGCGCTGCACCAGCAGTACCGCTACCAGTCCTGCAACCCCAAACTCAGCGAAGACATCTACCACCGGTGTATTCAGAGCAACATGGAGGGCCTCGGGTCCCGATCGCAACTCGCCATGCTGCTTTTCGAGCAAGAACAAGGAAACAGTACTTGAAGCATTTCACCTGCTTTATTTTCGTAAAACGGACTGAAGATGTTGGAGTCAGTTGAAAAAAGCAACAAGTCTTCCACCAGCTTTAAGTCCAACCCAACGGTTCTCCCTAAAGGCTGTTTGTCAGCTTTGTCTTTTTTAGCTAGTTTTGATAAACGGATGCAACAGAGGTTTATAATGAAACCAAACGTGTTAGCTATGCTGACAAATATAAAAATTGCAATAAGCAGTTTTGACCACTAGGGGAGGCATAGAAACCAGAGACTCGTGGCTTTGCGGTAGCTTTGAGGAGTTTGTGTCGTCTCCTCAGCATTCAGGTGGAAATCGCTACCAAAGACTGAGAATACTCAGGGGTAGGCATGGGCCGGCTGCTGTACGTCCAGTTTAAATTTCTTCCATTGAAATCTAACAAAACTAGTTGCTGCACACTGCCAGTCGGGTGGCTGAAAGAAGACCACTTCTTTTCTCTTGAGCCTACAAGAACAAATTTAGATTTGGAAAGTAAAGTAGCTCCACCAAACACACTTACTCATAAATACAGTTGGCAACCATCTTTAGTCGGCAAACATTGGGCGTACATTGACTTTTTAGGACTGAATTGAAAAATGTATTAAAATTAGAAATTTTTTTAGGCTATTCAACTAAATTTGGCCCAAACAGATTCTTAAATTAAGTCTTTGCTGCCCATCTTTAGGTATCAGTAGATATGTTTGTGTTGACATATTTTCACTCTATTTATCCATATTTTAACATTGTTTACACCCAATCCAATGTCGTTTTTTCAATGTTTATTCGATGGAAATGTGTTTGGGACAGAGTGAAATATTCAACCTGACTACTGGAGCAGAAAGGCTTAAGAGGCAAGGTTTACTTGAAAATTACCCCAACATTTATTCATTAAATTTTTATGTTAAATTCAATATTGCAGTTCACAACAAACTATAATATTTTATCTCAGTAGGAATTAAAGAAATGCAATAATGTTACATATTTTTTTTCCTTTAAATATTTTTCAGATGCTGTGAGAAGACCGGCCCATGCCTAGTTAGGAGTAATTATGTTAATTGGTCACAATTAGAAGGAGGTAGTTTCCTTTTGGGAACATTAGCTTAGATTAGCTGAGAAAGCTAACAAACATGTCTTTTAAAAGTATTAGCACCCCTTGAACTTTTTTTTTGCATTTTTCTCACATTGCAACTACAAACTTTGATATGTTTTATTTAGATTTGTAGAATATTACATGGAGTGTACTGTATAACTGTGAAGGTTATGCATGATGCTTCTACATTTTACTAGATTCATTAATAGTTAGTTTTAAAGGGGCGGTAAAACGTATTTTCCACACATTTTTATAACACCATCAAGTAATTATGTTACCTTCAGTTATTAAAAATGCAGCATATGAAATATTACACCTTGAAATTGGGTCTCTGTCTTTTTAAGAAACGCTTACTCTTTCTGACACTTCCCCTATATCATGTTACGACATTAAAACATAATAAAAAGCTAAAAAAAAGTTGATTTTTAAAATATTTTGTATCCTCTACCTGGTTTAACTGTAAAGTGTCCCCACAGCATGATGCTTCCACCGTAATGCATTTCGCTTTTAGTATTTAGTATTTTAGTATTTTTTAAGGTTTTATTAACACCAGATTTTATTTTTTTACATTTTATAAACCATGTACTTATTCTCTACTTTATCCCTCAAATAAAACGGTTTGTGGTTGCATTAAAAAGAGCATTAAAACGTTCAAGGGGAAATAATGCTTTTTGGAATGTGCATCTTGGTTGTGTTACATTCTGATGAATGAAATGCTTTTCGTTTGGATAGAGTGAGCTAATGCAGTAGGTATGTTGGGTTTGGAAACCAATTAACCAAAAACAATAAGCGGTTTGTAATTAAAAGATTTCATTGCTGCTTCTCAGAGGGGTTTGACTTATGAGCAGTGACTGGTTTGCTTTTTGAGGATGCCCTTTGATTTAATCCGTATCATTAAATTGGAAGTTAATGTTTTATTTTATTTCCAACGGTACATTGCACCACTGCTTGTGTGCCCCAGTTCTTGCACTTTTGATACTTAACTGGTTTGAGTATTCACAGAAGTGTGTTTGTATAACGTGCCTTGACAAAGACGTTTCATATGTTGGCTGTCTTGTTTTATATATATATGTATATATATATAAAAAGTGGTATTTGTTGAACTCGTATGGCTGGGAGAGTGGAGCTTTCTGTGTGTTTATAACGCCTGCCACAGCTGGGAGACTGAAGTGGGGTCTCGGTTGAGTTTTTATTGCGAACTTGGACATACCATGAACTCGACCATCTGCAGGCTGAACGTAACGTGTGCCTCGAAGCCAGGAGGAGCTCTCTGGAAAGCATCTGTTGGGTTTGATTTATGAAGACTTGACTTACTGGAAATGTTTCTTATTGAACATTTTTTTTAATGGTACAAAACAAACAAGCCCTACGAATAATGACGTTGTTACTGTCTGGATGTCGGGATATATTTTAATTACATTAGAAATATTTTTCTACATCAACAGAAGCAAAAATTGGAGAAGGTTTAGCTGTTCCAAAGTGCTTTGGATGATTTTTTATTTTTTGCTAAATATGGTGTGTTTGAACTCCAGATGTTGTGAAATGCAGTAGGAGGTTTCTTCTGTCTCTGAGCAGTAATGGATGTATTAGTGCTGGACAGCAGTTATTTATTAGTACATTAAAATGTGCAATATTACAGATAACACAGCTGGACAGGCAGCTTTTAGGCGACGGGATTTTAAATTTCAAAGACATTTTTTGTTTCTTCAAGTGCAGCGGTGTGTATATCACAGTACTGTTCATGACTCGTACCTTCTGTTTGAGGCAGAGTAAATACACTGTAATTTCGCTGACAGGCCCTTTTAATGTATTTTGCTCGCTGTAGACACTTTTTCATCACATTTGCTTTGAAATACATAAAACCGAGGCGAGTCCTTTTATTTAACTGTAATTGGATTTAATATATATGTTGGAGACACTACAGCTGCCGTGGTGGTCCGCCGCGTTTCTTTTCTGTTTTATTCACAGTGTGAACACAGATCATTAAGTTCATTTTTATGCTGATTTTTTTTTATATATATCTTCTAACTTGGTGTGAATGTTTTCCTGAAGAGTCTTCCAGAGAAATCACTGTGAAATAATGAGGTTGAGATTAAAATATGAAGTTACTGAAATGTTCTGTTTTCTTGCCTTTCTGTCAGCATGAAAGGTCTGGATCACAAGTGTCAAACTCGAGGCCCGGGGGCCAAATCCGATCCACCACAGCTTTTTATGTGGCCCTGTAAATCCTAGATTAAATGCTAAATGTGCTTAAATATTATTTTATCAATCAAGTCAATGCAGTTTTTATCTGTTTACTGCCAAATTATGTCAATCAGTCCCTCCGTTTTTTTGCAAATTATTGTGGAAATTCATGCAAAATCAACAAATCCCCACACTTTTTTTGCACTAATATTTAAGTGGTAATTTATTCTAAAACGTTCTTACTTATACTAAACAGCTGTCTCGGTCTTAATTAATGTCAGCTTATAGTCCGTGATCTGTACAGTGAGTAATAAAAAGTCACATTTACCGTCATAAATAAGTGCAAATATTTCCAAATTAGTACCACAAACACTTTGATTTTTATTGCAAAAAATCACAAAACAATCGTAAAATCCAGGAGGGACTGTAAAGATGTTCCATTTTATTTAATTTTAAGAATTTATTGATATTTTAACAGTTTGTGAACGGGTTTTGTCAATACATTCTGGCACAATTGGCCCTTTAAGAGGGTTTATAATCTTGATTTGGCCCAAATCGAAAATGAGTTTGACACCGCTGGTCTAGAATCAAGTGAGGCGTCGGATTAATTGTCCCGTGTGGCTGAACGAAGGCTCCTTATGTATTTTTAATGATTTATTTATCTGTCACATCACCTAAATAACAGTATTTTCTGCATTCATGACATTCTTTGTACACTCCATTTTTAAACATCTTTCTACAGCAAGTTATGTTTTATTTTCTTGTTTTTTGTGGTCCTAAAGTCATTTTAATATGTTGAGTTCATTCCACATTTATTTCCACAAGGAGCTGAAGTTTTCCCTTTGCACCCCATTCACTGGTTTGTACTGTTTTCACACACATTGGTACTTTTTAAACCAAAGCGGTACATTTTGGTTAATGCACATGACGTGTAATTGAGTGCTGTAATTCTCAATAAACTGTGAATCATTGTAATTTTTCTAAATAAATAATTTTAAATATTTGTGTGTTTGTGTGTCAAAATTCAAAATAAGAGCTGTAAAAATGGCATATTTTTCTGAATATGATTTATTTTAACATATTTCTGTAGAAAACATGAAAATAATTTTTTATATATATATTTATATGTAATAGGGTTTTGTTTTAGCAATATTATAAATGTGAAGTTTATCAAAATGTATTTTTTTTTATTTATTTTGTTTAGTCAACAAGTTGTTTCTCCAGACATTTATTGGTGTTTGCTCTTGGCAGTTGGTGGTTACCGTAGCAACCGGTAACTGATGGCTCCTCCCCCTTTTTTCAGTTGCTGTTTGTAACTGAGGGGCAGAAGCTGCTGGACTGATGTTAACCACCAACTTGATTTCCTCTTTTGTTAGAATAAATACAGAGAACCTGAATGTGTCTGTCGTGAAGTCGACCTACTGGACCTGAGACGAACACAGCCGGGTTACACCTGGTGCCGTGACCCGGATTTGAATCGGGGGGATTGCTGCTCTGGAAATAATTAAGAGCCCACTGCACTGAACCCCATTGAAAACCTCATGGCTATTTCACCAAATACTGATTTCTGAACTCTTCCTGAGTTAAAACATTAGTATTGTTTTCTTTGCATTATTTGAGGTCTAAAAGCACTGCATCTTTTTCGTTATTTTGACCATTTCTCTTTTTCTGCAAATAAATACTAAATATTTGCTTGCAATATCAGAGACATGTTGTCAGTAGTTCATAGAATAAAATAACAATATTCATTTTACTCAAACATATACCTATAAAAAGTAAAATCAGAGAAACCGATCATTTTAAGTTGTCTCTTAATTTTTTCCAGAGCTGTATGTGTGTAGTTTTTCATGTTTTGCGTTCTACCCACAGATTTCATTTTGTCCTTTAGGTGTCAGCACAAGTACGTGCTTCCTCCAGGTTTGCACTCCGCCGGTGACTGCTGGTTGCAAAGATGAAAACTGCAACTGGACAACATTTGAGAATCCCCAGTTTTATTTGACATAAAAATGTCATATTTTTTCTAATCCTCTGTCCTGAGCAGGCCGGTTCTGTCAGATCCGACATTCTCCTGATATGTGGGTTGGGTTAAAAACAGGGAAAAAATGTTGCGACCTTAATTACAGCTTCAGTTATTTCGAGGGTCTATGTGCACTACCCTTAGGCATGCTGTAAAACCACATAACTACAGAGCAGCAAGGTTTTAATTGTAAGTCATTATTTTGTACTTCGTTTTACGCCGAGTCCCAGGACTTTCTCCTCCCTCGTGGGCAAGCAATCTCAAAGTCGACTGGCACTGTAAAACTTTCTATATATGTTTTTTATTTTATTTTTGTTCACTTGGATGGCACTGAAACAAAACTGGTCAGATTGTAGAACATATTTTACATTTTAGAGGTTTTAATAACTTGTCCCAGACGTTATTGCGATAAACGATAATATTGGAACATTGGATATTATTGGAACCATTTTCCAGTATTGGTACTGGGTTAAAAATGCAAGAACACATTTTTAAAGATAAATAAACTTTAAATTATAATGAACATTTAATACTGGAACTGGAAAACATTTTAAATAAATAAAACATCATAAACAACAAATAAAATTATGAACAAAATTGTCCTTCAAAAGAGGGATAGTTGAAACCAAAGCATCAGACTGAAGACTTTTCCCATCCAATTTTAGTAAAAAGAAAGAAAAACGATAAATCATGCAACTGGAAATTATTTATCTTGTTTTAATTTATCTCAGATTAATTAATGTATTGCTTATTTCCACAGGTTTATGGATAAGTAGTAAAAAAAACTGACACCACAAACTGAAGTGACGTCTGGACTTTGAGACACATTTAGTTTTTTTTAATCTAAACTTTAATAGTTTTTGTATTTACCATATTTGACATTTATAAAATCTGTTCTAACAGAGGAATATTCACATCATCGTAAGACTTATATACAACATGTATGCTCTCTGTGCTCCCTCTCTGGGATGGTCCATTTCCATTTCTGTCGGAAACGAGATGAAATTTCTCCCACTGAAATCCAGACAGAAGCTTGCATCACCGCCATCTTACACGCTTTTCCCCTTCAGGCTTCAGCTTAGAAATATTTGGTTGACAAAAAAGAAAAAAAAGGCAGATATTTCAAACTGTGGCCAGTTGGAATATTTGGGTTTTACTCATAATGTACTAAGCAAATACAAGCGTGATGCCATGGAGAAAAGATCCAAAAAATGAAGGACAGGATCTCTGATAAAGAGTTTGAGGAATCCCAGAAATGAGAGCAGCCTGTTGGGAAGCGACAAACGTGTCTTTTTGTCATACGCACAGAGTTATAGAGTAAAAAAAGTACTTCTTTTCAGGTATCTGTACTGTATTTTGAGTAATTTTTACTTTTACTCCCCATCTGTACTTTCTACTTTAATTATGAGGGAAAAAAATCCACCTCACACAAAAAGTGTTGGTAATTCACCATTCAGTTGGATCCAGCCAAAGCAAAGCAGAAGAAGAAGAAAAACAAAATGGAGGCTTTAACCTGAGTAACATCGCAAACAACAGGAACACATTCAAACGTAAAACATTCCCCATCTGCAGCCTTGTTTTAAAAAAATCCTTCCATGTTGTTGGATCAATTAACGATTAGTAACAAATTCACTGTTTTGTGCAAAATAAATGATCCTGATGGAGATGTGGTTTGAAGAAAAACTAGAATGTATAAGTTTATTTTTATTTCTATGCAAACAGAGCATATTGTGAGCATTTTTTATGACATTTGTGACAAAACATTTTGTTATGGCTAGTATTTTGCACGACTAGGACGTTTTTACTATTTTAGACTTATTGAAAGTCACTCTTAGTTTTGGTACTAAATACATTTCAAAACTTCAACCCGTACTTTTACTTTTACTAGAGCACATGTGTCAAACTCGAATATAGCAAATATTCCCAAATTAGTCCCACAAACAATAATGAAATTCTGGAGGGACTGAAAAGATGTTAAATATCATTATTTCATTTAAAGAATTCGTTGACATTTTAACAGCTTGTGAACGGGTTTTATCCGTTCACATTCTGGCACAACCAGAATGTGAACTAAGAGTTAAGAGTAAATAATATATTGTATAGTTAAGAGTATTCATAGTCTTCATTTGGCCCAAAATGAAAATGAGTTTGACACCGCTTTCCTACAGTGTTTTGTCATACAAGTCTGTTTATAACTTTAACTTGAAAGAGAATCCAGAAACAAAATCACTAAGGATTTGTTTTAGTATGATTTTTTTTTTTTTTTTTAGCATGTGTAACAGGGTTTTATCTTAACAATATTATAAATGTGAAGTTTGTCAGAATTTATTTAATCTTTTAAACTTTTGTTTAGTGAACAAGTTATTTATTGGCATATTAAATTCTGCTGCGGTTGGTGGTTACCATAGCAACCAGTAACTGACAGCTCCTCCCCTTTTTTTCTGTTGCCATCGGTAACAGTGGTATGTATCTGTGTTTTCTTTACAAGTAATACATTTTAACATATATTTTAGAAAAAAGCAATCATATGCAGTGTTTTATGAGTAACTTTGCTATGTTTTGTATATGGTTTTAACTGGTATTGTTATTAATATTGTGCATTTTAGCTATGTTTAACTTTACAACTACTGCTAACTGATCCTAACTGCTCACTGTGAGCTATTGTTTGTAGTTTGTTTAGGGTTATTTATTATATTTTATGTATATGTATATCATCAGTCCAGCAGAAACTGCTGGACTGATGATAACCACCAACTTGATTTCCTCTTTTGTTAGAATAAATACAGTGAACCTGAAGTCAAGCTACTGGACCTGAGACGAACATAGACAGTTACACATGAACTCAAAAAACTGCATCCTCCAGGTCTGTATTCAGCTCAGCACACCAGCTCCTGTGTGACTTCTCAGAGGATGGCTACAATTATTGATGACAGAGGAGAAGATTGCTATGCATGGCCTGTACAGGATGCCATCAGAGACGGTGATTGGGAACCTTTTGAAAATGTCAAAGTGACACATGATTATGAATATTAAACATCCATGTATGGAGCATGATTACTTCAAAGGGGGAGGGAAATAAACAGTCGGAGGCTGGGATCTCATTGCGAGCCGTTGAAATATGGCAGAACACCAGCGACTGAATATATCAAATAGATTAACAAAAGCATCATTTGTTATTGCCAAAGGGCATATATCATCATTTTTAATTTCTTTTTCTTTTTATGTATGTTCAGGCTTGTAACTCACAATATTTCTAATAATACACACAAAAGTTGCCAAAAACTGTTGACATAACATTTGGAGTGCTTCATTCAGACATCAGGGCTTAATGCTAAAACGGCGACAATAAGACTGATGCTCACAAGGTAAAAATATTTATGTGCCAATTTATCCAGTGAGAAAGAGGATCTAGCAAACCGGCACCTTGTGAAGAGTTTAAAAGCTCTCTCTTATGATCCTAGTCAATGTAACAGATGCTGTACTTTAAAACATAACAATTCTGACACAATTTTGATTAATAAAATTTGTGCTCCGGATCTGACCAGCATTATTACTTTGATCTGAACATATGTACAGATCAAAGTAATAATGTAATAAATACATTTCAACAACTTTGGAATATTAAAAAAATGTTTTACAGGTTTTAAAGTGAAGAAATGAATCCGATTTTGTGGAACTTGAAATTCTGTCAAATCTCCAAAGTTTGTGTCTTTTCCGGTGCGGATAGGTACACTGCTTATTTTTATTTTTTTAATGTATAGAGGACCAATCCTGCCATTATTAAGAATGAATGAAAAAAAAATCACTAATTAAAATAATTATAGTACCAAAAAACAACTTGACAAATAAGTGTGCCTCTAAATGTAACAAAATAATAATGAAAAAAGAGATTTATTCAATAATCATTAATTTCTGCAGGACTTTTCGGCAATTATTTCTAATGAGTCATTTATTTCTGTATTTAATCTTAAATATGGCAGGACTGAACCTCCACATATTTTTAAAACTCTATTCTTATTTATATATGTTACATGCCTTTCATATTATTAGATTTTCGTTTTTTAAATATGATTTTTGCCCTTTAAATCACACAGTGAGAATATATTCATCAGGATTTATGCAACAATTTCACTATATCTAGTTAAAATATTAATAATAGCATTTAGTCTCGTGTTTTGCAGTAGTGGATTAGCAGCTACTGCATTTGGCCCAATGTGGTGATAAATGGCCACTTTAATAAAAACAAAGCACAGCCATAAATCGAGAACAATTATTTCCTGAACGATGAGCTAACTGTGCAACAGACAGAAGAAGCTGCGCTGCCATTTATTTATTCATTTATTCAGAGACGCAGTGATTAGAGCAGAACACTAAATTATGTGTTAGCTTGTTTTTTCATCAGTAACTGATAGTTAAAGGTAACCTCTCTGCAGTTTTGTCCATTGCAGGAAGCAGCAAAACAAAACATGGAGCCTTCCTGATCTGACATTTTTTAGGAAAACTGGAGCAAAATTTGTGCTCTGTGCAGAACGGGGGTTAGGATTCTTATAATGTAAACAAACAACAAAAAACCCCAACAAAACTGTAAGTGTTTGCTGGGATTGACAAAAAAAGAAAGAAATAATACCCTTTGTATTCCTTAGTTTTCCTTTTTTGTCACATTTAAGCCACAACCATGTACTTACTGGGATTTTATGTGACAGCATGTCGCTGCAAAATGAAAGTATTTAAATTTAAACAGTTTATAGTGTCTTCATATTTACTACTGTCAACTCTTATCATCCTAAATAAAATCCAATTCAACCAGTTGTTCTCAAAAGTTACCTAGTCAGTAAACAGAGTAAATTTTATTTTTTGTTGTACTCCTATTCTTCAGTAAATATTAGTGAACAGTTTTATGAAGAGCAGCCATAAAGTTGTGGAGAAACCTGAAACAGGGTTAGGATTTAAAATAAAGTCTTAATGGAACCTACTGCCGTTTTACATCACAATAAAGTAACTATGTAACCCTCAGTTATTATAGAAATCCTGTAAATATCTATTGAGTTAAAAGAAATTTGACTTTATAATTTGACGCCTTGAAATTGGGTCTCTGTCTCTTTAAGAAACTCCGCCTCCAGGAAGTCATCGTCGCTTTTCTGTTAACGCTTTAATGATGTTTTTACCAGCGTTTCACTGATATGTGGCTCAGATAATGAGCTACTACAGTGTTTGCTAATTGCTGCTAGCTAGTCTGAAAGAGCTGCTCTGTGAGGCGGAAGCTTGAAGATCTGGAAGCCGTAGCTCAGAGGAGGAGCTGCGCCTCGAAGGCGGGGCTAGGTCCAACCAATGGTTCCCATGGAGATTAAAAGATTTCTCAAACATACACGAAAGAGTCAAAGCAAAACACAAGGTATGTTTTTGAACAGGGAATAACATTATAACATGATGTAAAGCTAAAATCTGCCCCTTTAAATTAAATTTGACTTTGTAGTTTGACGCCTTGAAATTAGGCCTCTCTCTCTTTAAGAAGCTCCTGCTCTTTCCCACGCTCTGCCTTCACAAGAATGTTTCTCGTTACGCCGTTTACAGCTGTTGTTAGGAGAGTTAGACTGTGGCAGCATCATGCTGTGGGAATTCGTTTGAACAGCAGGTACTGGGAAGCTGGTGAGGGCTGATGGGAAAATAAACTGAGCTTAAATTTAAAGCGAATTTTAAAATATGGAACTTAAAATTCAATCTGATTGAGCCTGAGGAAAAAATTTCATTTTTGAGATGTGACTCAGTCTTTATTTTGAGATTATCTCTGAAAAACAGTGCATTTAGTCAGAGGCCTTTTTAGATTCACTGTAACACAGACTGCTACAGGAAATGTTTCCTGCCTCCAGCCATCACCATCAACAGAGACTCTGAATAATCTGAAGTTACAGGAGCGTTTAGTTTCCCTTTGGGATCAAAAAGGTATTTTTGAATTTGAGACATACTTCAACATATTTGCAGCTGTATTTCTGTATTTATTTGTGATAAATTTTTAAAACAATGCATCATTTTGCTCCTAATGTTCAATACACTACACTGTGCTGGTCTGTCATATAAAATCCCAATGAAATATGTTAATATTTGTTGTTTTAATGAGACAAAATGTGACTTAATTCAAGGTGCATGAAAACTTTTGAACCAGGCAGGTTGGAAAATAAAACCAGCAGAACATCAGAAACAGCGACGTAACAGAATAAAAAGATTGAACTGCTAACTGTGTGGTCCCTGAATGTGTTAAAAATAAAAGAAGGAACCTCAGACAAAATTTTTAAAAGCTCTCGCTGTGTGAATTTAGGGATTTTCCTGCAGCGGAAAAAGCCGTTAGTGACTAGACTGGCCTTGTACGATAGTGGAAAATATGAACATGAGGGAATCAGAGTAAAAGTTTTCATTATTAATTTCCATTACCGCTCCTCTAACTTGTGCTCTTAAAATTTACCGTGTCCTTGTCACGTATTTTCACGCCTAACCCAAAATGACTGCTCCGTCGTCTGCAGCCGTGTTTGTGTGGCAGAAGTTTTTGCCTGGATTTCGTAGATAAAAACCTTCAAACCAAAATAATGCAGGTCTAGTTTTCCCACTAACTTCTCTGATTCTAATCCACTAATTTCACTGGATCAGCTTAGCGGAGATGTCACCTTAATGTGCTCAGTCATGTGTGCAAAATGTTAAAGTATGCATGCATGCAAACACACACACACACACAAAACACACACGCACACACACACACACAGTAATGCCAGGTTCACACAGTAATAAGCTGCTGTGCTTCTTGCAGTCGCTGCGGCCCACATCTGAAGGAGATGACTTGGCAAAAGAGGTAAGATTCTGTCTCTTATTGCTTATGTCAGCTGAAAGTTGTGTTAATAACCAGAATGAAGGGTTGGATGGAGGGAATAAAAAGAGAAATCAGAGGAATAATTCAAGTACAGCCGTTTTACAGCTAAAAACATAAACAGCTTCTGATCCCATTGCAAAGATTTGTGTGGAAATATAAAAAAAGGGGAAAATATACAGCAAAAGTATTCGCAGCCCTTGAAGTTATTGCCACACTAAAGCCACACAGTAATGATTTCACTGGGATTTTACCTGCAACATCGACAGAAAGTAAAGCCTGTCTTTGGAAAGGAGTTAAAATGACGCTGGATTTCAAAACCTCCTCTGTTTGTATTCAGCCCCTTTAATTTGATGCAAATCATTAAGTTAAAACATGCAAACAGTTGCTGTCAACCAACCAGGTTTTAATAGATCAAACTAGAGGTCCGTGGGCCAAATCAGGCCTCCCAACGCTATTTATGTGGCCCTCAATAACTATGTTATTTTTATTGGTTTTCATTTGTATTGTTAAATTACATAAAGGTAAAAAGAAGGCTACTATTATTCTATTTTAGGGTATTCACAAACTGTTAAAATACCAATTAATTCTTAAAATTAAATGATATTGTACATCTTTTCATCTTTCCAGGATTTTATGATCGTTTTGGGATTTTTTAAAATAAAAATCAAAGTGTTTGTGGTACTAATTTGGAAATATTTGCGCTTATTTATGTCAGTAAATGAGACTTTTTATTACTCGCTGTATAGATCATGGATTATAATCAGACATCAATTAAGGCCGCGGCAGCTGTTTAGTACAAGTAAGAAAGTTTTTGACAACTTTTGCAAAAAATCAGCAATAAACTCCCAGTTATGTGTCGGTGCAAAAAGTTCAGGGATTTGTTGATTTTACGTGAATTTCCAAGATAATTCACAAGAAACTGGAGGGACTGATTGATATAATTTGGCAGTAAACGGATAAAACCTGCATTGATTTGACTGATAAAGTAATATTTAAGAACACTTTGTATTTAGTCTAGAACTTATAGGGCCACATAAAAAGCTATGGCGGGCCAGATTTGGCCCACGGGCCTCGAGTTTGTCACTAGAGGTTTGTTAGGGAATATTAATGAAGACAGCAGACAGGACAGGGATAAATTTATAACAAAGTTTAAAGGGGTATATCAAGTTTTACCACTGCAGAAAACCTCAATCAATCCTCTGAAAATGGAAAGAGAAACACACAATGCAGGACGGCAGCATCGCCACACAGCAGTGGCAGCATCATGCTGTGGAGCTTCTTTCACTGGAAAATGCTCAGATTGACAAGAAAAATGATGCATCATTCTGTGTTGGTATGTCACATAAAGTCCAGATTAAATACATGAATTATGTGGCTCTGATGTGACAAAATATGAACAAGCTCAAGAGCTGCGGATACTTTTGTTATCCAGTTTTCTCACCTTTGCGGTGATGTTCGGCAGTCAGTGGACAGTATATGCTACAATCGTGATTTTCATATAAAAAAACTCCTCTAAAATGTATAAATAATTAAAAGTGATATTACATAAGTTATATAGTAACTAAATATAAACAACAACCATGAAAACAAACCTTGTAGGACTTTGTGGTTTATGTACAGGTACACTGCTACTCTAACACCTTCATCACAAACCGGACAGGATGCTTCATGTGGAAAGATGCTGCTAGCTCCTTTCTCAGCCTAAATAAATCCACTCACGCTTCGGATGGTTCAACACCAACAAGGTTTGCTTACTGTTATCTTGTATACAATACAGAACAGACAGATAATAGTACTTTGTTAAATAATTACATAATTTATCAAGTGTAATGATCTGATACAGCTTCATGAAGTCAGAGTAGATTCAGGAACACAGACGTAGTAATATTATTAACAATTAAAAATAGATGCCAACAGAATAAATAAATCCTTTTTAAAGTGCATTTATCCTCTTATCCCTTGTAGTGATCATGTACCAAAGAGTTGGTCGTTGTAGCCTCCGAGAAGTCAAGGCGGCGCTGAGTTAGGTTTGGTTCCCATTCAGATCAAAACGAGAAAAACAGACAAAGAAGAAGAAGAAGGAGAAGGAGAAGAAGAAGAAGCCGTGTCTGAGTTGTGCCTAAACTGTACATACAAGTGGTTTGTTAGCAGCACAAGTTTAGTGTTTTTGACTTTGGCTGTAGCTTTTCACTGGTGAGAGCAAAGAAACAAACGGAGATGCAGAGGAGGAGGAGGAGGAGGAAGAGGGGGGATCTGTTTTTGTCTCAACACAGATAGTTCCTGTCTTGTTTTGTCACCAGGACTGGAAACAAAAGCTGGCTTTAGCAAGCGAAGTCCTCAAATACGCCGTGGTGTCCCGGGCGATGTTGGTGCGGCGCAGGGAGAGGGTGAGAAAGAGGGTGAGGATGAGGGTGCGGGTGAGGATGAGGGACGTGGTGGTTCGGGAGGATCGTGTTGGCGTACGCCCCCTCTGGGTGACTCCGTGTCGTGTCATTGGGCTCCTGTTGGAGGCAGACAAAACAAAGTCAAGACCAGGATCAAATATTGAATAAAAACAAATCAGTTCATTTTTCACAAGCTTTTTGTTTTCATCTTTCCAGTGTTTGGGATGTAAATGTTATGGCTGGAAACTGAACAAAAAGCTGTGATTAGCCTAGCATAGACGAACAAAACCCCCCTGTTATAAACGACCATGCAGCAGCCAGTGCGATACTCCTCCTTCACCTCTGTGTGACTCCTGGGGGGAGAGGAGGCCCGCCTCCGACTCCGAAGCACCGCTGGAGTCCACAGCTGTTTGGCCAAATCACTCACCATCTGTCACAGTTACTATATGCAGAGCAGGCTTCGACTCACTCCGGCTTAGATTCAACATGAGAAGTCTGTTGCTTAGAAAATAAGCAACCTCAGAATTAAGTTGTGTAATAATGAATTTGAGCTCCAGGGGAGGTTGTGTTTTGCAAAGTGGTTAAAAAGTAATTAGGAGCATTACACTCCTTATTCTCATGTGGTGGAAAAATATTAATTTGCTTCTCTATTACTTATCCAGTTGCTGTTTTCTAATACAGCTGGCTGCAGTGCTGCAGGGTGAGGGTGTAGGATGTACACTCAGCATGAAAACAGGGAAAGAGTAATTTATTACAGAGCAGTTTTTGTTCAGTACCTTTGCTTTCATTTCTTCTAGACCCACTGTGGCAACAGTTGTGGTCGGCTGGGTATTCTTCTTCTCTTCTTTCTGCGGTCTCAGCAGACGTTGTAGCCGATGCTTGATCAGCTGGTTTCACCGAGAGAACGTCAAGCGGGAAAAAAAAACCGGGAAAGAAATACAGCATTTGGAAGAGGAATCCTGTGTAAAATCATTGTATTCATATATAGTTTTGTGCTCAAATGCATTTGCCCCCTTTCAGATTTCTTCTTTCCCTTTCATGTTTCACTCTAAGCATAAGACCACCGTACCAAATGTCAAGCGTGGTGGCGGCAGCATCATGCTAATGGCTAATTAGCTGCCAGTGGTACAGGTGTATCAAACAAATGAATATGGCTTGTAAAAAGGAGCATTACCTACAAAGTTTAGCTTGAAAGTAAATAAATAACAGTATATAATCATGACAGACACTTGATCAATATCAATAGATAATACGTCTGACAGGATATTCAACAAGTTCCCAGGAATCCAATCCAGAACTGCACAGCATTCTGGGAAACCTCTCACGTCTAGCTAAGCAAAGTGGGTGACACCAACTAACGCACTCACTCTTTGGTTACCTAGCAACTCACTTATTCTCTGGTTACCTAGCAACGACCTGTAGAGTAACTTGCGTAGCAGCAGTTTACGTTTCCGCCACTGTGACTAAAATAACTGCTAAAAGTAAACAACAACGGCGGGGAACAAAAACTGAGGATGAAACAGTATTTCAGACATTAAAAACAAAAAAACTAACCAATAATTATTGATTTTGACAGATATGAAACACACATAGTGTCACATGTTTTTTTTTTTTTACCGATTTAGTCCAAAGTTTTCAGCTTTCCCTTGATAAGAATAGCTAGCCAGCTGGAGACAGTTGAGTGTCCCAAGAAACTGATGGCTTAAATAAATGACTAAAAGTTAAAAAACAACATCACATGCATGCTTCAATAAGTTTCCACAGACTTCTGCACTGGAACTAGAATGTAGATTCACTTAATCAGCCTTTTGTCTGGATTAAAGTCAACAATATATTTAGTAACAAGCTCTTGGTTTTGTTTCAAATCCAGCAACTTGAAGACTTTACCTCATAGATGTAGTCCAGTATTTCTAAGACTGTCAGGATGCTGGCGCCGATGAATAAACCCATTTGTCCTCCAATGTCACCTGAAACACAGAACACCGATGCTTAAGGAAAGCAGCGACAGTCACAGGGTGTTTGTGTTTTCTGTAAGTCTTCACAAAATTGAGCTCCAGTTTTGAAAAGACAGCTTATAAATCAATTTTAAAAGAGAGGATCTCTTACCTAATAATCCTGCGACATCGTATGCTTTCTTTTGCTCAATTGTTTCATAGTTCAGTGCTTCAAAGAAAATATCTAACACCAAGAAATTGTCTCTGTAAAAAGAAAAGAAAGAGAGACGGAAAACAGCAATTCAGAAAACATCTGTTCTTTCCCTGTTATTCACTTCAAATAGACCTCATTTAACATAAATTCACCAAGTCATCTTTCTGGTCACGTTAACACAGGATAGGATAACGAGGCCTACAGTGTTTTGAATAGATCTAACCAGTGATTGTGAGATAATGAGGTCTTTCAGGGTTTTACAGAGATGAGCGGGACGTGCACCAACAGCATGCTTAGTCACTCACATCCTCTGGTCTCTCTGGAGTTTATAGAGTCTCGTAATATTAAATGTTGTGAATCTTCATGGGCTCTGTGGTTTAGCCACGTTGATCCGCTCTTATATCCCGTTGATTAGACACTGAGAGGCGTTACAGGTTCCCCCTGCACTGAATTGGCTTTAAATATTAGCAAGTGCTCCACAGAACAGTTTACTTGATGTTCCTTGAACTTTTCCACCTTTTGTCACTTTATTACAATAAAAATCTATGTATTTCATTGGGAGAGATTAATGCAAAGAAGTATAAGTGTTTATGTGTTTTTTCCTCAAGAAAATCTGTAAATGTTTATTTATATAGATAACTCATAATGAATAGCATCTCAAGGCACTTTAAAATTACAAACACACAAACAGATTGGATAAAATATCACTTCTAGTCCAAGATAAAACTAAATCTGATATAAAAGCAGTCAGATTCAGATGATGCTGCCAGGAACCGAATGAAGTATATTCCAAAAAGTATAACCTCTTCAGCTTTGATACACCTGTAAGCTTGAGTGACAACCTATTTTTAATACATACGGGTTTTTATGACATCAGTTTTTTAGGTTTTAACAGCTTCTGGTTTCAGGAAATTCTTTCCACAAGTTTTATGAGTGTTGTGGACATTTTTGACAATTCCTCCAGAAGTGTATATGTGAGGTCAAACACTGATGTTGGATGAGAAAGCCCGGCTTACAGTCTCTGCTTAGATTCATCCCGAATGTGTTTGATCGGGTTGAGGTCAGGACTCTGTTCCAGGCAAGTTCTTCCAAATCAAACACCTTCATGCAAACCTTGCTTTGTGCACTGGTGTACAGTCTTGTTGGAAAATGAAAGAGGCAAATAGTTAAGAGTTTCTTAATATTTCGGGGTCCAAGTACAGAAAAACAGCACAAAACTTTAAGCTTTAAACACTGAAGTCAGGTAAGTCCCATTGTCCTGGTAACTTGTGCATTACATATTAGAGGAGGACATTTCGTACCATCTTGTGCAGAGATAAAATAGAAAACAACCCAAGTCTTTAATGTTTCTTTGGTGTCTGGAAAATGAGAAGTTTAAAAACCTCCTAATTGCTACGACACATTCTCTGGCCACTGTGCCGTTACCTAGCAACCCCGGCTAAGCCCAGGCCGTTACCTAGCAACCCAAGCAGAACTCCAGGACATTCGGTCAGCTGGTTTCTATATCCACTGTACAATGGCTGCTGGAAATAGCAAGTGTTTTGTTGTTGATTTACAATTCAGAAGCTACTTGCCACATTCTAGTTGGTTGTGCAGGAGGTGGTACTTCTGCTTGTCAAACATGAACGGTTGTATAATTGCGCATCTGTTTGCAGCCATTTTCTCATGCTAGTGTAAATGTAGACTTTGTGTTTTTGTATGACATAAAATTCCCATAAAATATCCTGACTATTTGGTTGTAACATGACAAACTGTGAAAAAGTCCCAGGGATATGAATGCTTTATGTTATGAAATTTAAATCTTGCTTATCACACGTATAGATGTAATATTTTACAACAGTAAATGAAGCACTGTCTTAGCTCTACTGAAACCAGTCAAATTGCTGTTGAGATGCATGTTTTTCAGTGACAGAAAGACTAACAGTGGAAAACAAATACTCCCACTTCATCATAGTAATTACTTCTACTCATATAACACAAAGCAATAAATGTTTATTACCATTAGATTGAATTAAAAAGAGTTCCAATAATCAACATCTGTTTACTGGAACAAACATAAATTGATGCCTGGATGAAAATCTAATTGATTCTACTTTATATTTCACAGGATGGAGGGCATACTTTATGACTCCCTAACTGAGCAACACATCGCTGCTTAAAGCAAGCCTGTTTCTGGCTGCAGGTCCTTCTCCGTACCTGATGTAGTCCTCTGACTTGTCATATTTCCTGGAGAGATAGCGAGCCGATCCCTTGCTGGGGATTTTGACCATGGAGAGCTCTTTACCGTAGCGTGTGAGATTACAGGGCGTCTCACATGGACAGATATCCCCACTGTTCTTCTGTAGCTGGGCTGCAAACACAGTTTCAACAGACATAAGGTGTGATTTTAACTTGAATTAAACTTATTTCACAATGAAAATAATCAGATAAGTAATTTGTTATGTCTTCAGTCCCTTCCTGCCACGGCATAACATCGAAGATACGGACACGTTTCAGTCTTGTGTTGTAACATCCACTGTTGATCAAGTATTTTGGTCTTCGACTGCCTTGTTCCAATCGACCCTTCGTCCCCCGAGTTACCGTTACCGTAGCAACTCTGAACAATCCAAATACATAACATGACTCTGGAGCCAAAGAAGTTCGTTTTCCGGTAAATATTCCTTCCATCCATCGTCTGTACTGGCTTATCCTTGGAGTATTTCTGGAGCTGATACTCGTTTACAGCCACGTTATGTCAGTGTACACCTTGATGGTTCATCACATGGACTAAGTCTATTTGAGCAGACTTAAAATAAGACAAAACTAATTTAAAGTAACTTTTCTGCAAGATATAGGAGCCTGTTTTAATATAGAAGCTTGTTTTAAGTATTTCACTTATATCAAGACATTTTTCCCATGTTGTAAGAGAAATAATCTGCCAGTGGAGCCAGTAAGGAATTGTTGACTTGAAACAAGCTCCGATGTCTTGCTGAAAAGTTACTTGTAAGTTAGTTTTGTTTTATTTCAAGTGAACCAAGATATTTGCACTAGAAACTGGACCACAAATACTCTGTAAGATTTTGTGTTTTTGCAGGGTGTCTGGTTTATTCTGGCTGGGAAAGGGAGAGAGAGAGCAAGACTTGCTATACATCAAATTTTCTGTTATTTAACTATTCTTACTCAGCCTCTGTTTGTCATGAAACCTGTTGGATTTAGAAATGTTAGCCTTTTGGGAAGCTAACATTTAAGTTTAGGATCTTCTGTAGGAAAACACAGGAGTCCTGTTTTAGGAATGCAACACTGTTTGTTTTAAGTGTTTAACACTGAAAACATTTTGAAAAGTCTCCTTTAAGGGTTTCATCCTTAGCAAAACCTGTTGTATATTGACTATTTAATGCAAATTGCCTCTGCACATGGTATACATAATTAATGACCCCTCAAGCAGAAAGGTTAGACAAAAAAACATTTTAAAAGCTTTTCTTGTATGGTCTTATCTTAAAGATCTTATAAATAAATTGGAATCGATTTCTATGCTTATCTGCAGCACAACACTTTGCAAAAACTGGACATCAGACATTGGCAGAAAACTGATCAGTGCGTCTTCAGGGTTCACAACAAATCAACAGACTATCGCCTGACGGAGAACGGCAGCAGTTGAATTCACGGAAATAACGCCAGAATACATTTTCTCTAACTAAATGAACAAGTATGCAGAAGAAAATGCATATAGTACCTTTTATTCAATTAAGACAAACATACAGTAAGCGGCTGGCATGTTAATACATTAAATACATATTTATGATCTCTAAAACAATGGCACTCCCTTTCCCAGCCTGTCTCTTAAAATTCTGAAAGCATTCAGTTCTGGCTAAAAATGGGCAGAGGAAGCACTGAAAGCAGTAATTATAACTTGATGATTTATGGATTTTACAACTCTAACAATAAGGTTATTTGTATGCAGGAGCATGGAGGCCTACGTCTGTCTGATGTAGGAAGAAAGCAGCTCTACATAAATGCAGAAATTATTTTTTAATACCTCACCTTTGACGGAGTGGTGGATCCATCTGTTCGATTCAGGAATATGACCCTCATGAATGCGACCCATTCTTGTAAGATATATCTAAGATCTCATTCAGCCACATTTTAAACAGAGTTTCAATTCAGTGAAGGGAGACATAATTAAATTTCTGGCTTATTTGGCTGAGAAATGATAATTGTCCAGCCAAGTCAATAAAATGGGCCCCTTTCACTGGAGTTTCTTTGAAACCAAGGTTCGGATACGACATCCGCTGAAGGGGGAGGTGAGGTCAGAGTCGAGGCTGATGGGCGCCGGGGAATGAAGCGCAGCTTTAATTTGAAACGTTCAGTGTGAAAGCAGCGCAGCCACGGAGCGCTAAAGTACCCAAATCACCACGAGGAAAAAGTAATTTTAAAATAACCAGTCTAAGAGAATATGAAAAAACACCCTTATCGTATTTCCTGATTGTGTTTTTGGGGTAATGGGAAAAGAAATGAAGGAAGATTGTTTCTTACCGAGCGCTTTGTCAACACAGTTGATTTTACTGGGAGGGCAGATATCTGCAGTTCCTGGAAATAAGAGCAGAATGTGAATTTGATCAATCAGAAACAAAATGCTCAGTGACCCGTGTCTGCTGCAACGAGGCAGATCGTGAACAACGCTCCTCTGCAGCTGATCATTCGTCTCCAAACGAAGGCAGCAGGCGCGCTGCGCCGTCTTGGACGTCCGTCCTTGATTGCACGGAGAAATGGAGCGTGCTGGCTCCGCCCGCCAGGCATATTTAGGCAGTCTTTAAAAACCAATCAACAAGCCACTTCTTTGCAGACAAACACACACTGCCCAGGTCATTAATGACACGGATCCATCAGCAGGACAATTAATTTGTATTTGTGAGTTTGTCTGGGAGTGAAACACTCATGGGGCTAATGTTTGTGGAGAAACATTAAAAGGTTTCGACCGATATCTTTTTCTCTAAAATCAGAGCCGCCGGCGTCTGATTTCATGTTTTATATATATTTTACATTTCCAGATGTATTTGAGAGAAGAGGCAAAAAGCCATTCTCTGTCTGCTGTCCACACATCAAGGACAAGAACAACTTAATAGCTTCTTTTTGTGGTGGAAACCCAAATATAGAAATAGACGGAGGCACTGAAATATTAATTTTTTATCTTGCAAATCTCTAAATAAAACATACAATTTATGGTCTCACTGTTTAAGAGTCCCAGTGTTCATGAATTGTTACTTTTAAAATAAATCTGTGAAGGTTTTGACAAAAATAAATAAGATAATAATAATAAGATGATAATAAGATAAACAAAGTGTGTCTGAACACCTTTTTATGTAGAATAATTTATGCTTTTTAAAATGTAAAACAAAATTCAGTGCAACCAGACTCCTTCCAGCTGTATGCAATTTAATCTCATTAAAGCATTAATTATGCAAACACAGTAACTATAGAGGAGCCACAGAAATTCACAGTTCAGGCGAGAAAATTTGTCAACGAGAAAACTACTAGATTGAAAAAGTCATTAGAAATCCAGCTTAAAGTTTGACATAAAGAAGACCCAGCAAGCAAGCAAAGTTTTCTGCTGTAAAATCAAACGTTTTGGTGTATGTGAGGCAGAAAACTAAAGTAATCAATCTCTACTGTGAAACATGGTGGTAGCATCACAATGCACTGATGCTTTTCATGTTTTAAAAATAAAATCAGAATAATAACGCTGAAAATCATATATTATTTCCCAAACGTACCACAATTATGCAATACTTTGTGTTGTATCAAATAAAATTCCCCAAGAATGCGAAATTTGTGGTTGAGACATGGAGAAATGTAAAAAAAATGGTTATGAATATAATTACATAAATAAATTATCTTGGTGTTTTAACAAGTATTTTGAAAATAGAAAATCATGAAAATCACAGCTTTGTTTTTCATTCACATGACTTTAACACATAGAGCACCCAGCAAAATGAGAACGTTTAGACAACAAATACCTTTAATACTGAGACACAGAGTGAAATTTAAACAACAGGAAAACTCCAGCAAATATTCACATTAGAAGTAAATAACTACAAAACCTTTGTGCTTCATGTTAAAAGCTTTAAATCTGAGGCGCTCCTCGTCAGGAAACAGCAGCTCAGAGGAAAAACTTGTGGGAGGAACAGTTTACATTATTGAAGGGACAATGTGTCGTCACATCATGGCAGAAAAAAATGTTTGTCCTCATTGTCCTGCGTCACCAGCGGCTTCATGCAACCCGATGGGGTCATTTCTGTTGTTGTTAAACCACTAATCATAATTAATAATGAGAAGAAATAATAAAACACAATAATCATCCTAACCACTGCCACCAGGAATTTCTATTGCATTACTATAAATCAGTTGAAAAGGCTCTTATTCTGCATCATCTGTCAGTAAACAGAGCAGTCTGGATTTTAAAACGGAGTGTTTTTACTTAGAAATAAACAAAACTAGGCATGCTGTGCTCAAATTACATTTATTTTTACCATATTTGACCTTTATTTAAGGCTAGTCATGTACACATTTAGTTTAATCCACTTCAGCATTAAAACTATAACATTCTTGGTATGGTGATGAAATGTATGTCAGCAAAGAAGCGGTAAGCGCAGACCGTTGGTTGATGTTGCAAAGCGATGGTTTGTGGTATCTCTGAGGCGATACTCTCTTCTGACAGCAACTTCTCCTTTACATGGCGATTCAAGACGTAGCTTTTCTTCTGGGCTGCCCCACATGCATTAGTCCTGCCCCATCAAGTGGGGTTGCTCATTACCTGTCAGCTGCTACGACCCTCTGGGGCGCTTTGGAAGAGAAATAACCCTGGCAAGATAATGTCAGCTTAGAGGTTTGGGAGATCTTCAAACTTATCAGAAGCATTATTAATTTTTTTCAAACATAGATTGGATCAGAGTCCTTAACTGAGTTTTCAGGCCTGCAGACAAACCGGCAGAAAAATGAGCACTGTGCCTCAGTGTGAACACTGCAAAAACACAAAATCTTACCAAGTATTTTCTAGTGTGAATATCTTAGTCCACTTGAAATACGACAAAACTAAGTTACACGTAACTATTCAGCAAGACATAGGAGCTTGTTTTAAGTCAAAGGGGACATTTTGCATGTTTTTGTACTTCCATTTGGGTCTCAACTGTTTCTAAAAACATCCAGAGCGCTTAAAAAAAGACCCAGCTGGTTTTTAGTTAATGTTTTTTGGTGTCTGGAAACCGACCTGATGCAAAAACCTCAGTTTCAAAAACAAATTCGCTGGCACCGCCCGTTACCTAGCAACCCCAGGAAAACCTGGCCCGTTACCTAGCAACCCCAGAAAAGCCTGGCCTGTTACCTAGCAACCCAAACTGAGTTCCAGGACATTTGGAAACGACAAGAGTTTTGTTGTTGACTTACCATCCAGAAACCAGTTGCTGAATATAGCTGGAGGATTTAAAGTGACAAGACATCTCATTCTCAAAATAGGCAGAACTGACCAGACTTCAATCTTATTATCCAAGAATGATTTTCTGTAAAAACTCTAATGAACATGTTTTGTATAGCCCATAAATATATACTAAGCTGTTCAAGGTTAGGTAACCTCTAATGAAAAAGTACTAGTTCCACTGACAGACTATTTACCTTATAACTTGGGGAAAAATGTCTTGTTATAAGTAAAATAATGTTGCCAGTGGAACTAATACTAAAAAAAAATAACTATATGAAGGACTTATTTATGTAATACTAGGTCTCATATCTTGCATAAAAGTGACTTGTATGTTAATAAGGTCTCATTTCAAGTGGCCTAAGATGCTTCCAATTGAAACTGGACCAAAATCAGTTGGTAAGATTTTGTGTTTTTTCAGAGAGCACTCTTCATTGTGTAACATGGTGGTGGCAGAGGTATGCTGAGGCAGCTGCAGGTAGATGGGCAAATGAATGAAGTCCGTAGAAGAATAGGTAGAAACATTCCTCAAAAGACTTGCAGCTATAAAAGCTGCAAAAGGTGTTTATGTAAACTACTGACTTAAAGAAATTAAACAAAAATGCATGCCACACTTTTCAGATTTTCATTCATGAAAAAGATTGACATGTTGTCCTCCTTCCACGTCACAATTTGGTGCAATTCTGTGTTAATCTACCAAATAAAGTCTTAACTTTTAAGCAATAACATGAAAAGATAGTTAAAAAGTTAAGCGTGTGAAAACTTTCTCAGGTTTCAGCCACACACTGAGGCTGCAGAGTCTCAGGTGAATAATTTCCTTATTTAAACCTCTCACAGATGAACTGTTCTTCTCTCTTTGAGGCTGTAGTGTTATGATAAGATCTAAAGAGTTCTCTAATGCCTTCAGATGGTCCCTGGACTCTAATAGGGTATTTAAAGAGGTCCACAAAACAATTAAAATAAATCAACTGGATTTCAAATGACTTTCAGTTCATCCAGAAATTCCCCCAGCAGCACATTGCGCCTGACAGCAAAGCGTTTAAAGTCTCCATCAAAGGATCTGCAGGTAGCTTTTGTTATAAAGTCACTGCATTCCTAATGAAAAGGAAAACGGAGGGGATTTTCCTGTGAACATGCACACAGAGACTTGAATGGAAAGGTGCTTTTCTGGTTGTTTTATATGCGAGATGAATGAAGGCAGCAGGAAGTTACGCAGTAGAGCAGATTTTAAAAACATTTCAAACATTTCTGACTCCTGGAAAAACCTTGAGGTGTCTCCAAACGTCATCGTTACAATAAGGAGGAACACAAGTTTAAAGTCACTGTGGATTTTATCTAAACTACACAGTCAAAGTTACACGTATTAAAATGCTGTAAAACATTTTAACATTCCATCCTCCAACTAAAAAAATCTGACTTTTTCCCCACAAAATGAAGCTTTTCGTCCCAAAACTTAAACATAGACCACAGAATTATGTTTTTAATCTCTGAATTCTGACTTTAATTTCAAAATTCTGACTTTAATCTGAGAATTTATAATTTTTTTTTCAGACTTTCTTAAATCTGAATTTTCATATCTGGGGAAATGAAAGTGAGTGAATTCTCACTTTGGTTTCAAAATTCTGACTTTAATCTGGTAATTCTGTTATTAAAATTAGCATTCTGCCTTTTCTCACTCATAATTATGTCCTTACTCTCATAAATCTGACTTTAATTTTAAAATTCCGGCTTTAATTGTGCGAGTTAAGCAGGAATTCTGTGTTTAAGCTCAGAATTCAAACTTTCTTCTCAGAATTTTGACATTTTCAATCAAAAATTTCCTTCAATCTCAGAATTCT
Source organism: Poecilia formosa (assembly GCF_000485575.1). NCBI lineage: Eukaryota > Metazoa > Chordata > Actinopteri > Cyprinodontiformes > Poeciliidae > Poecilia > Poecilia formosa. The sequence continues at coordinate 886,765 of NW_006800198.1, read as the reverse complement.
GACTTTTCTTCTCAGACTTTGACTTTGGAGGATGTCCAAGCAGCAAAGACCTGCACCCCAGCCGGATTTGCTTTGACTAGGCCACTTGAAAGCTTCCACTGAGATGGGATCTGTTCATAAGACTGGGATGAACTGGATGAATCGCCTCTTTATTTCTGCAAATAAATGCTGCATTTAGTTTCCTTGTAAATCACTGTGAGATGACACCTGCTGCTAATTGGTGCTTTTTAAATGAACTGAACTGGATTGCGGTTCCAGTGGTTTATGAGCTTGAGACAGCCACATCGGCTGGATTCCCTCTTTTAGAAGTTGCTCTTTAAACCTTTTCTACCTCAGATTACTTGAGTCATTCATTTTGGTGTCTTTAAGTGTCAGCTGTGGCGTGATATTGGAGACGGTGTGGATTTCCGCCCATAACTGGGAGCTCTGGCCTCCTCGCTGCTCGTTAGCCACATCAGTCAAGCAGTTTGCTTTCAGTGACTCAGCTCTTTGACTTCCTGTTCTCAAGCCATGATGACGCACGAGCGCAAATATCTGGCCTGATGCTTGTCAGCCCGACTCTCCAGCATATTCAGATTCTCCACAGGGAGGTTGCTCAAATGGTTTTCTTTGAAAAAGTGAAAAGTAATGAGCATTCTCATTGAAAGTAATTTTGAAGACGTAAATTTGCTTCGTGTCGTTTATTACCGTAAAATCTCAGTTCTTTCACATGTGCCACTTGGTGCCGATTCTGATTAACCCTCTGGCTTTTAATCCAGCGGTTTAATGGCTCCGCACGCTGAGCCCAACGGGATGAATTATGGCAACTGTGATGACAGCTTTACATTTCTTCACTTTAATCGCTTCCAAAACGGTTGTGACCACATCAGTGGAAACCGAAGACATTCCAATCAACCTCAGTTACGCTTTCCGCTTAATTCCAAGGAACAAATCACAAAACAGTCACTGCAGGAGGAAAGATTTCATAACTGCCAATAAAAGCTTGGGAAAAAAGAAAACAGAGAAACGTTTTCCACATGACGCAACATCTGGTGGTGCAATCATCTTTAGCTGGAAAAAGTTGAATCAGTTGTTTTCTGTATGATGTTATCAGCCTGTGATAACATTTATGGAGGGATTTTGGCTGCTTCGGTTCGTTGAGGTTTGGAGATAAATGTTTCTGCAAACCTTTCTCATAACATTTTCTCCTTCACTTGGGATCCTTGTTCTGTTTCAATACCAAGTGTGGGCCAGCGTCCCATTATTAGGTGGAAATAAAGCTGGATTTTTTTAGACATTTGCATGAATTGGAGACAAAATGATCAGACTGGACCAAAGTATTAGTCAGGACAAGGCTGCTAATTACTGAGTTCTGCATGTGATGCCTTTTGTCTACATTCTCCATATGTTGGAACAGAGTGTTTTTTATTACTGCAAATTTTCTACTTTTCAAACTCATAACTTTCCTTTGTTTTTAAAAACACAGGAGGAATTTTCTAGAAAATGTTCTAGAAAAAACAAGGAATTTTCTGAGTTTGAAAAGTCAAACATTTTCTAGAAACAAAAAAAAGGAGATTAAGCTAAGAAAGTGTGTAGGAAAAACTCTGAAATTTCTGAATTTGTTTTTACAAATTTTTGACTTTTGAAACAGAAATTGCCTTGTTTTTTCTGGAACATTTCTGAGGTTTCTGGCAGAAACATCCTCGTCTCTTTTTCCTTTGTACGTGGCTTTAATTCGCCGCCGTGACGTTTATACAGATTTTGTTTCACACGTGCAGTTTTCTGCGTTTCTTACCAGGCATGTGAACCATCCTGCAGTTGCACACGCGCATGACCTCGTTGGTCTCGCAGAGCAGGCGACAGGCGCTGATGCTGTATGTGTCGTATCCCGGGAACTTCTCCCTGCTGGTGGAGCGGCAGTTCCCCCAGGGCTGGGGCAGGTAGGTCAGCTGAGTACACAGAGATTTATTAGACCGGGCCGAGCTTCCGGCGGCGGACGGTTTCAGCGAGGGCGGCACCAACAGCAACAGAGCAGGGATGAACAAAGGCCTACCCTTTGCTCCTGACATGAGACGAAGGTCTGGAAGCCGGGCGAGACGCCGAAGCCCAGCTGGTGGATGTAGGGAGGCTCGTCCTGACTGTGGATCTGGACCCGGATGCCGGCCTCCAGGGACGTCTCATCTACGCGGCGAAACAAGCAGAGCGTGAGAGTGCAGTGGCGGAGGCAGAGCGAACGCGGGGATTTCAGGAGTCGGCATCGTTTGACAGCTCAGATTCAGCTTGATGCTAACTGCGAACCGCATTTCGAGCATGTTTGGGGAACAAAAGCCAACAGGGAAGAATATTATGCAGCAACAGAACAACCACAGATCAAAAGTAGTGTGTTGTTCGGGAATTCCCTCTAACAAATCCCATGTTTTATGTACAAAAGCACTGTAAAAAAGACCTAAAAAGAGAATTACAACAACCAAACTTTAGTGTGTTTTGTTGGGAGTTTGTGCTTGTCTGTATGATTGGACTGAGCTCATTTTTCTTAAAGTGAATGAAGCATCATCAGGTGCTGAATAAATAAACTAAGTGAAGTCTTCTGGGGTATATTTCCTACAGATCTGCACAGATGGAGCCATTTTTAACCAGACTATTCTGTTATAGCTTAAACCTGTCCAACTAACAGGTTTTCTGTTGTATTTAACTCAATTCATATCCCCACTAACTGTAACCAGGTAGAGTTAGATTGAATGTAATCTTCTACAGAAATGTTTCTTCTGGTCAGAAGAAATATTATTGATTTTGAGCGACTTTGAGCTTGGACTATATTTGGACGGGTAATCTCCGAAGAGAGTTAAATTAAGGTGATTACATGGAAACCCTCCAACCTCACACTGCAAAAAATCTCACCAAATAGTTTTGGTCTAGCTTCTGTGAAAATGTCTCAGTACACTTGAAATAAGACAAAACTAACCTACAAGTAACTTTTCAGCAGATAGGAGCTTGATTTTAGTCCTTAATATTGATGAAAAATATTAATTATAAGTGAAATAATCTCCCAGCTTATAGAACAAGACATTTTGACTTCAAATATGGGAAACATGTTTTTCCTCTGAGTTTAATTTATGACTGGGACTTTTTGTTTCAGCTAACTTAAAACAAGAAAAGTTGAGAAGTTACTTGTAAGTTAGTGTTGTCATATTTTCACCGTTCTAAGATATTTGCACTATAAACTAAATCCAAAATACTTTGTAAAATTTTATGTTTTTGCAGTGCAGGAAAAGGAAAAAGACTGCAACCTATCAGGCAATCTGACAAAACGCTCATTATCAAAGAAAAATATTTAATGCACCATTGAGAACATGCAAAAAGGCTTTTGCTAAGCATTTCATAAGCTACAAATAAAAAACATATACAGATAGTTTTTATTTATTAAGAAATTACAAAGCTTGGACGTTATTTTTAAAATCAAATCTAAATAAATATGAATAAATATTTTTATTCTCATCTCAGAGGTCATTTCAGATTGGTTGAAAATAAATTTTTAAATCTAAATATACTGAAAGTATGAATAATTTTAGGCGTAACCGCTAGATAGAAAAATCAATCAATTTCCTTCCACTTCTTAATTTTGCACGTTTTTTTTTTTCTTCCTTTTGATTCATTTAAAAGACTCCCAGTAAAACACACTGAGGTTTGAGGAATCAACATGCACCGCTCTGTGTATTTACAGTGCGGTGCAGATGAAATGATGAATTAAATGATTATTTCATGCTGTGTTTTTAGGCAGTGGGGTGTTTGTGGGCCTTACTCGTCTCTCTCCAGATGGGCAGATACTCGTCCTGCTGGATATCCAACATGATCTCCAGCCCATTTCCCATTCCGCCCTGCTTCGTCTTCTTGGATGTCGTCTTGTTGCCATTAAAAGTGTAGCATTTCCCGTATCTGGTGTAAACCTGCACACAGAGATTCATATCGTCACTGCAAACATGACAAAGTCCACATGCCGCTTCTGACGAGCGGAGCATTGAAACGACTGCAGAGATACGGGGCCCGGGGAAAAAAATAAAAAATAAAAATAAACAAGCTCAATCTGTGCCTGAACAGGCAGCTGAATATTACCCAGAAACCTCTGGATGCAGTCTGCTGGCTCGCTCCCTCACGGGCCCAGATAAGCTGTCTTTGAATCAATTTCTGACACTACACAGTGCTGCTCAGTAGTACCAGCATCCCACTGTAACGTCAAGAGGACGCAGACTTTTCCTTTTTAATCTTTCTTCAAAAGGAAACAAAAGACAATAATAGAGAGGCTGTTTTGAATGAGCTATCACAGCTCCGCCTATCAGGGGAGTTGTCTCGGTGGGGACACATCATCTCTTTGTTTATAACTCTCATCTGAACTGCTGCACTGCAGAAAATATTCAGCTTACAAGCCGTTTAACTGCTCCCTCCTCGGAGTTTTAAAGGCACAAACCGTGAGCCACATGCAAACAAAAGAGGCGGTGCAGCACAGCCAACAAAATGAAAAAAATACAGATAGAAACTCTGCCCAACCCGCATGCAATGCGTGTCTCTGTGTGTGTGAGTGTGTGTGTGTGTTTTCTTATCCTGGATATTTGATTCCAAGTGTAGGTTGTTTGGTAAGACTATTCAGCTGAGGACTTGTGCAATCCCTTCACTGAACTGTAAAGGTACAATCAGAACTTAGCAGCCATAACCAGGTATGGCAGGTGTCCAGTTCTGGATCTCTCTACAAGCTGATGCAGAATGCACCGTGCTCAAACAACACACTGCTTCCAAAGAAAGAGCGCTCCAGGTGTGTGTGTTTGGCCTTTTTAAGGACAAAAACACCAACGGATGTGTGAGGGAGATTTGTTGTTTCTCGCATCTTTTTATTGTTTGCATCTTTTAACAGATTATGGAATAATGAAGACGTTCTGGTGTATATTTGTGCAAAAAATGGTGCAGTACGCTCCCTGAGAAGTTTACATGCACTCGTCAGTGAGATTGCTTAGAGAGTGCTTAGTTTATCAGTAAATTTCAAAATATGATTACATGCAATTTATGTGCAGTTTAGTGATACAAGTCATTCATATATATGTGCCATTGTTACACATGAAAATGTTGGTCAGTGGTTCACTTATGATGGTTCATAAGCAGTTGGGTTTTGAGTCCAGATTTAAAACTCGAAGTCCAGATCGCCCACCACTACTTTCAACCATCTCTGGAGAAAAATCGGTGACATTAAAACAGAGCTGTACCCCCTGCAGGCGTATAGTTTGTGGGATACGGTCACGGCACCAGTGTTTGCTAAAGCACCACTATCTGTGCTCTGACTTTGATATCAGTTTGATACACCTAATGAGCCCTATGATGTCTAAATTAGGGATACTGGCTGAACAGCACAAGCTCTCATTTACAGACCACAGGGTGTATCCGCCTGTGAGACGGCTGAACAGCACATCAAAGCCACTGTTATTGGATCCAGTCAAGTAATTCTATGGAGCGGTGGGTAATTTCGCGATGTCCACAACAGTGATTAGAGCAGAGAAACGAGTAGCGTTTACAAAAAGCGGCTGCTCAGAGAGACAGCTGTGTTTTTTTGGTGCTGTAATACATCTCTGGGGCTTTGATCATGGTGTTTGAGCATGCTGGTTTGCACGCGTGTGTCTTTGAATAAATCAGAAATGGTTACACTCAAATCGAGTCCTGTTTGAGGATTCAGAGAAACGGTTGACAATTACAGATGGCGGCTCCAGCTCTGATGTGGATTTTCAGCCGCTTCTCTCTGCATTTTGGTAAATTGCGACATCTTTTCAAGGGGAAGTGATTATAAAATGAAAGTTGGCAAAGGAGAGTGGGTTCAAGTACTCAAGTGTGACTTTTGACTGACATGTGCTATTAGGCTGAAATGGTTTAATCTCTATTTGGCGGGTGCTGCGGAGGTAAGCTGCACTTATCATTGATTCCCCGCCTCCACCCGGGTTCATTGACACACTTAAGCCTCAACTGGAAGTCTTTATCTGATGGCGCAAACCAACCGAGGCAAAGGAGGATTTTACTTCAGAAACGCTCCAAACACCCTTACCAAGAGCTGGGGTTCCGCTCTAAAACTTCTGCCTCTGAAGGACGCCTGTGTGTCTCCAAATGATATCCCCAGAGAGGACGGAGAATTTCTCCCATCATCTCACCCAGGAAATAGATGCTGGCAGAGCTTCCACTGCTTTATTTCTCAGCCACTGAACTTTCCTCCGGCTCCTCTCTCCACACCCACAATGAGACTGATGGAGCATTTTCCTCTTGTTACATACAGCACCAAACTTAGCAAAGGTAACAGGAATGATACGGGCAAATCCCAAGCGGGGACTTGGCACCGCTGCCGACAAGCTGAAACAAAGCGGCAGCGTGGAAGTTGGGCACTGAAAAGAAAGGATTTATTGTGTTGCTTTGAGTGAAACCAGAGCTATCACACCACCTAACAGAGAGAGGTTTGCTTACGTGACATTTAGGGCATTTAAACAGTAGGCTTTGCTGTGCCAGTACTAACAATTGCTGAACCATTACAGTATCTGAAAGTAAGCAAAAGAGCCTAAACCCCAAATAATGGCTGTTTTTAATCTGTTCTGTGTGTCATATTGTTTATTTAAGGGTGTTTCCATATCTGATAGTTTGATAAAGTTGCAACATTTGGTTCGCTTTCACACTGCACTGTGTCAAACGAGCCAAACCATTTGACAAACCTGTTCACCCATTTGCTTGTGTTCATCCTGCACCAAGAACCACTTAAAGAAATTATATGAAAACCTCTGAAGAAGACATGAGCGCAACTTCCTTTGTGACGAAATGTAAACAAAAGTGAAGTGGTGTCAGATTTTAGCAGTTGTAGGATTCGTCTTCTGTTTTATCTGTGCCGATTTCCTTAATTTTGGGGAGATTAGTGATTGGCTGGTTTTTACATGTGAAGCCGATCTTATCCACCGATCTTATCCACCGATCTTATCCACCTCGGCAAAGGTCTGAAAATCAATCACTGTCCTCTTCTGCTCTCTGAGGTGTGACGGATAGACCGGCCCACCACTTCATGTCTGAACATTTACAGTCAACAGTCACTCCACTGTTGCCAATTCAGCAACTTTCTCGCTATATTGAGCAACATTTCAGAGTATCGGCCAAATCCGAATGGCTGGTAAGGCTTTGTAAAGGATCAGTGACTGGCAATTGGCCAAAAAACTCCACCCTTAGTTTTTTGTAAAATACTACAAGCCATTTCTCCCACTAGCAGTAGATTCTCACATTTGTTTTGGTTGTATTTACCCAGAATGCTCTGAACTGCAGTTCACTTCCTGCTTTTGGAGCGATCTCGAGTCCGCCCGGTGTTCATCTGAACAGCATCAAAGTTCACTTCAACCGAACCGAGACCGAGGTTTTTAGAGTTAGCTTTAAGATCCACATCAAAATTCGCATTCTCAGACTTCAGGAGAAATGAGCCAGAGTTTTATTAAAACGGACCATACAGGGCTGGTACGACTGAACCCACAGAGTGTGTTGCCAAAAAACAAACTATTTTGCAATAACAAATAGACATTGTGTTTTTGTGTCTAGATGAGCACAGCTGGTAGATGCAGATAATTGCTTCTACCAGCTGCTGGTAATTGCAGTGAAAGGTTTTTCTATTAACTGACTCGGGAGAGACAAAATACGAATGCACACAACAAAGTACGAAAACCAGGCATCTTCCAAATTTGCTTTGTGTGGGTCAGAAGAACACGTTTTTGATTGTAACGTGAAAAACTGTGGTAACACTTTATTTGAAGAGGTGTTCATAACGCCCGTCATGAACATGGAGTCTCCAAAAATATTTACAACTGTTGTCATGAAGTGTCATTCGGTAAATAATTACTCTTTTAACGCAAATTTGCATTAAAAATTGCATTAAAAGTTCATTAAAAGTGTCATGTCAGTCTTATGCACACCCCTTCAAATAATGTGTTACCTAAAAAATGTAAAAAAGTTGGTATGAATACTTTTCCAAGGCTTTTAGCAACTGGAAATAAATGGTCACTTTCTGTTTCTGTGCAGAAAATGTGATCAGTTTCCAGTGAATGTTTCTTAAAAATGTATTCATCCATCTCAGCGTTTCCAGAATAGCAGCTTGTTGTTGTGTTTTTGCAGTACATAATGTACCTGGAATGTCATTTCATATTTCTTTCTAAATAAATGTAAGTATACATGTAATGTGAAACCGATGGACGGCGTTCTGTTTCATCCTGCAGAGCCTCTCTTCTGAGACATGTTTCTCTTTCACCTCTCTTTTCTTTATTCAGTGATAGACTGTGGATGTTTGTAAAGTAAAAGCAATGAAACGGCATAAATTACGTTGTCTTAACTTCTTTGGACGAGAGTGTGAAAGTGGAAAGGCACAAACATTAAGAAACACAGTTTTCCGTTGCCTGAATTCATCAAATTAGCATAAATTGTATCTTACCAATTACAATGTGAACACTTTAAATGCAAATTCATGGTGCGCCTTTTTGCCAGAGTTTTTTCACCAAAGTGCCTTGTTTCCCTTCCTGCCTCTCCATGATAAATGCATTTGGAGTCCAGGCCCTTAGCGTGTAATTCAGAAGCCCTGGTGGGCTAAACCTTTAAACACCCTCGTTTTACGGCCGTGATCTGACAGTCCTAACTTCTCCCTTTTAGAGAATCTGCAGGGATCACTTCAGTGCTTCACCGGAGGACATCCATTTCCAGGCAGGCTGCATGTCATCGGGTGGTTCTCCGAGTATGAGCAAGAAGGATTTGAATTCATTTACACAGGGCGGTGGTAAGTGTGAGAGCACTGATTGGCAGATAAAAACCATTAAGGCCGGCTCATGAAGGTTTAAGGTTGACAGAGAGCGTTTTCTGCTTTAATGGCTTCATTACGTCCCAGCAGTGAGACTTGAATAACAATGTCACATAAGCTTGCTATTTACATCTTTTTTTAATGTTCTGCTTGGATTGTTGCAGAGGTGGGCTACACTATGAAAACCTTCTCATCCAGTCGTTTTGCTTATTTTAAACTCATTAAGGCAGAAATGGCTTCTTTACTGCAAAATTCATATCGCGTTAATATATTGTGATGGGTGACGGTAACGACATATATCACAATGTGATTTGTATAAAATTTACAATAGGAAAAAAAAATCACATACTAACTGAGTGAAATGTATGTATTTGTATGTGTTAAAGCTTGATTAACACTAATTTTTGTGTTATTTGTTGTTATGTTGCTGCCTGTCATTCCCTGATTGGCAGCAACATAATCTCAATGGTGACTACCTGGATAAATCAAAGTTAAATGGAAAATCTATCTCTACATAGAAACTCAATCATTTTAATGTAACGGATATCTGTGTGAAATTCTGCTTTTTATTCCCAGTGTAGTGACTGACTCTTGTAGTCAGCTCCATTGCTGGTATTTAGCCAACTACATGCTTTGCTTTAAGGTGGTAAAACAAATTGCTTGTATTTCCTAAATTCCACATACTTTGCAGACCGTGACATCTGCCGCACTCTTCCTGAGCATCGCTGTAAGACCGCGGGATGGTAAATCAGATAATTGGTGTTTTTGCACCTGCCTTTTTAAGGAGATTTTCCTTTGAGCTCCCACTTGTGGATGATTATATCATCAACAAGCTTTACCGTGATTAGTTGGTAGATTGAAAAAAAAAAAAAATTTCTATCATTTCTACTTTATATCACTTATACTCCGGATTCCTACTGAAAATATTTTTAGGCAAATTTTAAAACTAATGTCAGTTTCTACCAATCATGTTGAATAATATCTTAATATCGCATCAAAATGTATTGTTCTGTTTTCTATCATAGCATATAATGTAGCATTGTTCAGCATCATTTTGTATTATTTTAAATGATTGTGTATCATATTGTATGTGTTGTCTACATCATATTATACCATATTATATTGTTCACTATGCTAAAATTAATGAAAAAAATTTAAGTGACCTATTTGCATGCAGTATGTGGACTGTTGCATATAAAATTTACTAGCAGTGAATATTGTGCTCGTATCAGGATTGGACCAAAGGAAGATGGCAGCTGGGAGCCTTTAAAATTGTGACACTTTTGACGGGTCAAATACGCAAGAAATTGAACAGCAGCTGGACTTGGGGGCCCAATTTAATTTTTTTGTCATGGGGCCCAAGATTCCTAGCAGCGCCCCTGATCACACATAGGTCACGTTATAGAAGAAAATTATACTATATCAAATTATCATAATTTCCCCCATTTTTTCAGAAATAATACTGTATTGTCGTTGCTTAAAAATACTTCCAGTCTTAGAGGGATTGTTTTTTTTGTTTTTTTTTTTGCATTAATTTGAGTGATGCAAGAGAACATATTGGGGCAGTATGGTGGTAAAAAAAAGAAAAAAGTTCACATTTTATCACCTTTACGCAAATGTTCACATGTACTGTGATGGTCAAAGGGTACAGCCACAAAGCTGACTTTAAAAGACCTGTGGGAGACACTCAGCTCTCTGTAAGCTGCAGGCTTCAGAAGCCAGTCTAAAAATGTAAGGTCTTATTTTCTCTGAAGACAGAGTAGAGCAGAATGTGAGAAAAGAGTCTTCAAAACAAAACAACAAAACAAACAAAAAAAACAACAACAAAACAAAACAACACAATTTAGGGTGTGTAAGTGAAAGGAGAAACCCAGTGAAGGCATTTCTGCTGTATCCATTTTTCCCTTCAGACATGCTCTCAAAAACATCCATTTGGGCTCCTTGAAGAAAAACCTTCCTTTGTGAAGTAACTGTGTTACTTCTTAAAACTCACAAAGTTAATTTCCCAACATCACACAGAGTGTCTGTAGTACTTTGCAGAAAAACTCATGAAAAGAGCTGAAAGGAGCAGAAGCACATCCTTAACTGGGTTTGATCTGAACATCTTAAAAACACATAAAAACCTGGAAATTTATATTAGAGATGCATTCTGCAGTTCAGTTCTTGTGTTTTTCTGTTAGTTCTTGGAGAAATTAAATTTCCCATTACAGTACCTTTCAAATGTATGCATCCACGTTATGCTTGGATTTGGAGAGGCCAATTAACCTGACAGTCATGTTTTTGGTCTGTGGGAGGAAACCGGAGTACCCGGAGAAAACCCACACATGCACAGGGAGAACATGCAAACTCCATGGAGAAAGACCAGGGCCGGGAATCGAACCCAGAACCTTCTTGCTGCAAGGGAACAGCTCTACCAACTGCGCCACTGTGCAATGTAAAAATATTAACACATTTCTTTTTGTAGTCACTGTAAAAACAAACTATTTAGATTCAGACATAAATCCAAATGAATTACTGAGTTGGAGGTCTGTGGATTTTTGTTTTGTTTGCAAATAATGTTTAAAACAATGTAAAATTATGCGCCAGTTTGTGTTGGTATATTAAAAATCCCGACAAAATACACTGAGGTTTGTGGTTTTAATGTGACAACATGTAGAAAGTGTATTTAAATTTTAGCTGCATCCAACTGAATTTTACTCCCAAAGAAGCATCTGCACTTTTTTAGGTTTTCAAAAATACATAAAAACTGAATCAAAATTAAAACAAAATGCCACAGTGATGATAGTAATCCTTTTTTTTCTTGCATGTACATGAATGTCTATCTAAAGGCTTTTTGTACTTACCAAATAAACTGATGTCACACTGTGATTATCTCATTATTGTAGAAACATTTTGAAGCATTCAGACAAGGCCACCAGGAAGGTTTCTGGGATTTTACACATATTTCAATCCAGATTAGAAACAAAAAAATATGGGAACAATTTGTAAACATGCTTCCAAAACAAAAATTAATGAAATGTCAACACAGATTCTTTTTTTATTCCACCAAACATGACACAGTTTAGTTACAGAAATGATAAATAATCCTAAATCAAATTAAATTTAGCTTGGTCATAACCCAACCATGCCACAAAAAGAAAAGAAAAACAGAGAGGAGGAGCAGACGCAAAGCGGCGCAGCTGCATGTGAGGTCTTGCATGTTTTGCACCATTAACCTCCATCTCAGTGTCTGTCTCATAACGCAGCAATTCAAAACATTACAGTGTGTCATTTCCAACCTTCATTACACAACGGGGTGGTGAGATCCCAATGGAAATTTAATACAGTCATAAAAGGAAAGTAAATACAAGGCACTGTCTGAGGTTGGATCGATGATGTTTTCTCAAAGAAAGCAACAGTTTTGTGTTTTTCATTGTTTGATTGTAATGCTTCTGTTCGTTTCAGGTCCAGTAGGTCGACGTCACGACAGAAACATTCAGGTTCTCTGTATTTATTTTAACTAAAGAGGAAATCAAGTTGGTGGTTAACATCAGTCCAGCAGCTTCTGCCCCAACGTTACAAACAGCAACAGAAAAAGAGGCTGATTGTGATCGTATGGTGGTATTTAACATACATTTATATCATTAATCCTCATAACTAATCTCATCTTTAACAACAGTGGATATATATTTTTAGTGCAGGAAATAAAATCACATGTAATATTCAAAGAGTATCACACAATTGGTAACTGAAACATTAATTTGTATTAAAAATTAAAACATAACTAACAAAAGACCAAATTCAGTTCAGTCCAGCCGTTTCAGCCTCTATGCATTAAGTTAAATATAATAAATAACCCTAAACAAACTACAAAACAATAGCTCTCAAAGGTTAGTATTAGTTAATAGCAGTTAGCATTAGTTAGCAGTTGTAAAATTAAGCATAGCTAAAATGTAACATTAATAATGATAACAGTTAAAAACACATACATCATAGCAAAATTACTATGATTAAATAAGTATATGATTAAACTTGTCTAGAATATATAACACTTGTTAAGAAAACACAGATGCATATCACAGTTACCGACAGCAACAGCAAAAAAGGGGGAGGAGCTTTCAGTTACTGGTTGCTATGGTAACCACCAACCGCCAAGAGCAGCGCAACAGAACTTAATACACCAATAAATATCAGGAGAAACAACTTATTGATTAAACAAAGTAGATTCTAAAAATAAACACATTTTGACAAACTTCACATAATCTGTAATACTGTTAAAATAAATCCTTGTTACAAGTACACTGATTGTTCAGCACAATTATTTAGTATAAGCTGCATGTACAGCTCTGTATTTAATACATTAAGGCTCGGATAAGAACCTGCATCTGTGTTTCAGGTGCTGTGACTAATCTCTCCTCTTTCTTTGCCGTCCTTCCTACTCCGAAGCCAAGAGGAGTGCTTTCAGACTCCCCCTCTCCAGCGCCCCACTCTCCGCTACTCCCTGCATGTCCAAGCATACTCAACTAATGGAGCGGCGAGGGATGCTCTTGAAACAGCGGCTGAAAATGGACATGCTCTCCAGCACAATACACGGCCACACAAACATAAGAGTCCACTATATTCAGCACTCTCTGTGATGTGAAAGCTTCCAACGAGCCCCGTCTGTCCACCAACATCCCGGCCCGTAATGGCGCCGTTTCATAAATGTGATTAGAAATTACAGTCATAATGGGGATAATTTATTTGGATCACCACTGTGGGACGGGTCCCTAATCAGTCTTTATGTGTAATTGAGACAAATCATCTCCTGGAGCCGGATCTGGAGCCAATGTCCAATCGAAAACAGGAAGCCCCTTCCTGACCTTTAAAGTTGAGCGGCGCCTATTAATTGTGCCCTCGCCTCCAGGGAACAATAACCACTAAAAAACACTCACTCAAGTCGCAAACAGCCTTAAAATCCCTAGGATGTTCTCACATTTAGTGAGATTTAAATCACACATTTCAATATAGTTAAAGAAGATTTTATGTAATGGGCCAAAAACAATCATGGTCTTAAACTGGTGGGGATTCGGTTTAATTTATGAGCCTAATTTATGTTGTAGGTTCAGTTTTTGTCTGGACATCTCTTCTTTTTTAAAGCAAGAGGGTATGACGTAATATTAGAGACATACTAAGAAAATAAAAAGAAATAGGAGAATAAAGTCATAACATTACAAGAGTGAAGTCTAAATAGTACAAGAATAAAGTCATAGTGTGAGAATAGTCATTACAACTTTATTCTCATATGACTATTTTCATAATTTAATTTGTTTATTTTTTCTTAGTATGGCTCTAATATTCCATCATAAAACGGCCCATGTTAGAGACTATCTCAACAGACTCTCTCACCTGAGCTGTGCATTTCTGCAGCTCCTATGTTAAAGTATAATACTCGTAAAGTAAACACAGAGCTGATCCTAATACCACAGTTACCGACGGCAACAGAAAAAAGGGGGAGGAGCTGTCAGTTACCGGTTGCTATGGAAACCACCAACAGCCAAGAGCAGCAGCGTAACAGAAACGTAGTACACCAATGAATGACTGGACAAAATAAATTCAAAATAAACAAATTTTTGACAAACTTCACATCTAAAATATGGTTAAAATAAAACATTGTTACATAAGATTATAAACCACTTTATATTAGTTTTTCTCATAAAATCCCAACAAAATGCAACGGTTCTGATTGTAATGTGAGGAAGTTGTGGTTTTTATTCTCTTACTTAGTCAGGATTCCCCCCATCAAACTTACTCCTCTGTTATTTATTTAAGAATCTCAGAGTAGTCTTTCTTCTGCAGCGCTTGGGGTCAGACAGATATGAAAAGTTTTGTGCTCTCAAGGTTGCAAAAGAGCACCTTTTTCCTCTTCACACACAGTCCTGATAAGCCATGCTGCACCTTACATGCCGATATAGTTGAGGAGAAATTTGCCCAGGGCGTTGCACCGACAAACCGTTTTACCTGAGGCATTTGTCTGACTGTCAGTTCTGTTTTCCTGCAGTCACTTAGATGCTCAGGTTTAATTAAGCTACCGCTCTCATTAACAAAGGATCTCATTTCCAGAGCTCTCAATCTCATGCCACTTTCTTCTTCTCCTCAGACAAACGCCTCCACCCTGACAGCCACGCAAAACATGCAAACGGATCACCCCGGCCAACCGTTTATTGAGTATTCATCATAACTCCAGACACCTGCTGGTTGTTTTTCTCTTACATGGACTCCAGGGAATTGATATCTGTTGGGCCGGATTTACACGCCGGGCGTTGATGAAACTTCTGGAGAGCAGAAGCAGCCTCCCTGTATCTTCTGACAAGAATCGTCAGTGCTACCTTCGGGGATGGGAGAGTGATGCCGAAGCAAATTAAATATCAGGTGCTTGCTCCTGTCATTGTATGACAAGTTATTCATAACCGTGCAAACTTATCAGCTTATGCAAAATGATTGTGGCTGCATCTGTTGCTTCTGGATGTGCTATTTTCCCATGATGAGAAAGATCTATTGTCATGAGATTCCTAATGGCGTGCAACACTTGCTTTATTCACAAGATGGTGCAATAAGTGCACGCACTCGCCCGCTCACACACTTCTGCAATCCCTTCTGTATAAAAAAACATTTGCTTCTCAGCTTTGTAACATTTATGAGGGCTGAGATTCCTGTTTTTCATGCACCATAAATCATTCAAGTTAGCAAAAGTGATTGGTGTTTTTGTCCTGGAGAAAGATACTTTAAATCAAAGAGACAAAGCTGGAACCCATAAGAGTTTCGCACACCCAGAGGCTTATACTGCACCCCTCTCCTCCATCACGGGACTTAAAGAAGTAGATAATGAAGCGGGGGAACAAACTGCAGGCAGATCAAGCAGAAGTAATAAAAAAGAAAAGCCTGGGACCCTTGATTCTGTCCTTGAGTCTAACTGATAAAAGAGGAAGAAGCAAAACGTTACAGGAACAAAACCGACCACAGAGGACCTGCAGGCGACTGATAGAGCTGGTGATTAATTTCTGGAAATTAATGATTACAACTGAGGTGCTGACATTTCTGGCATTATAAACTCACTTACAGGTGCTTATTCTGTTTCTGGAAAATAGAAGGAAAAACATTTACTGCCCACCCACTTCCACACATCGTGCAAAACTCACCGGATGAGCAACCTGCTCACACTGCAGTTATGAATACTAAGCACTCCCCAGAATAAATCACTAAAATTACATTGTTTTTATAATTATCCCACAGTTCATAACTTCTCCACTGGACATTTCTCCTCAACCTCTTGTGGATTTATTTCCTTTTATCCCCCTCTCCTCGGTGCTTCAACCTGATCTATCACTGTTGTTGCAACACCTACCGTTCGCCAACGGAGGTCGATAAAGATTATGGATGTTTCGATGGCTCTGTAATAGCAGGTTGTTAAGAGCCAGAGCGGAGGACCACGGTAATCCCTGTCTGCACATCAAAGACACACGGGAAATCTGGCCTTGACTTAGCAGAGTGGCCGGACGCCACCTGCCCAGATGTTTGGCATGTGGACTCTGGTTCTGCCAAAACAGGCTTCTGAGAACAGAGCGGGACTCCCAGAGTGAATCTGAAGCCTCCAAACCTCAAGGGCAAAGACAAAATTATGTATAAATGAAAAATCAATCTATTTTTGTTTTTAGATATAAATAAATCCATCAATTTTCTAATCTGAAGTGGTCAACTGGTTCACTACGACAGGGGCAGCACACGGATACCACTGTGCTATTAAAAAAAAAATATATAAAATATATAAAAAAAATACTAGAGGAGCAGTGACATTACACTTGTAAAATCGGAATCTTATTGTGGCAGGAAATTATATGGGCATCTGCAGCTTTTATTTTGAAAAGACAACAGCTCCACTGGAAAAACAGCGGGTAACTTCCGGTTTTCAAATTTCAATTTTATTTGCATTTAAGATGTTGTTATGACTAATTGTTAATCATTATCTTTACAATTGAGCATATTGATCTCATAGATTGTTATTTTGGGTTTCAGTTCGGTGTTTAAACAAATACATTTAACGGATCGTACCATTATTGTTTCCCCGCGCTACGATACGTCTCGTTTATTTCAGTTTTCCTGCGAGAATAAGAAGCTTTTCCAGTGCTTAATATGTGTATCTTAAGCATAAGTGATGGTTCAATCACGATTATTGTAAAAATAATGTGCTATGGAGCAGTTAAGCCCTTTTAAAGAGAGGTAAGACTGCATTAGCAGATATTTAGCAGCTCTCATGCTACATGAAAGATTGCTAATGAGGCTATTGTTGACGGTTGAATAATGAACTACACTAAATACACAATAAAACCAATAAAAGACCTTTAAAATTTTCTGTAAAATTGAATAAAATCACACAGAGACCTACCACTCCAGGTTTACAAGATGAGAACATAAACCAAATTGCTACTTAGCATCTCGAAGGAGGTTCTCCCTTTTTTAATGCTCTGCTATTTACAGCTGAAGGCTGTATTTAAAGCCGTATTTGGTAACTACACTGATAAAAAAAAAAATCCATCAAACATTTTCCATAAAACAGAGCAGAGAAAGTAAAGCAGATATGTTTTATCCAATGAGTTTCAACAGCTAAATTAAGCTTTATTTTGTGCTTTCCAACTCCACAAACAAAGAAGGCATTTCGAACATGTTTATGTCTAAATGTGAGAAACTGACAAAAGCAGGACTTTTCCTCCCACTGGCTTGCAGCTCATGTGAAACAAGTTAAGATTTAGATGGATGTTTGCAGTCTTCAGAGTGGTCTGGTTTGTCTGTTCAGCTGCCTACCAGCTTCTCAGATTTCATCTACTAATGTTTGGGTGGCCTGTCTTAACTATAGACAGGAAAGCCAAAAAAATAAAACAAACTAAACCCAAGCGGAAACAGTTTGACAACAAGCATCTGTTTTGTCCAAACTGTCAATACAGTAGCTGAACTGAAACACAACTTATTGCAAATCTGCAAAGTAAGAGTCTATAAAACATAAAAGTCACTCTGATCTTCAAACACAGTATTCTCTGCAGACATGAAAACTCAGCAGTGTGGAATATAGCACTTTTTATACATAGCATCACTGTATTGCTATCAATCTCGTTAACTTTCTATAAACTAAACAATTTGAAGTATTTCCAAAGATAAACACTTTATTTTGGCACAAGCCTCTCTTGTGGTGGCGGTACTAAACTGCATCTTTCTTTTTTAAACAATCAGATTATGTACATAAACTGTTCAATCAAACAATAAAACCAATGGAAAACTTTTTATAATTTGCTAAATTTGCAGAAACATTTCAGGATTGCTGTAATTTCAGGTAAGTAAATGTAGGTGGGCTACATCCTGCACAGACTGTCAAACCGTCACAGAGACAAGGGACAAAAAAACCATATGGACTCATAACTATGGGCGATTAGTGAGACCAATGAAACTAACAATCACGGTTTTGTACTGCGGGAGTAAAATGTTTACCTGGAGAGAATACACACATGCGTTTAGAAAGAGCCCAGGCCGGGATTCGAACCTCTAACCTTTTTCCTCCAAGGCAGCATGCTGCCAACTGTAAAATAGAAGACTAGGTTCAGTAAATTCTGGGAAACCTATAACAGAAACATAGGCTAATGCTACTTGCTGCTTGTTTTCCTGTCAGTTTGCACATCATGATAAAAACAGGTTCATTTTGTTACATTCTCCTAATCCCAATGGGGTTTTGGAACAATGAAACAGGAATCACTGGCTCCACATGCATCACTCATCTTGGAAAGTAACGACACCAGGACGGTAGATGCTGGCAGAGCTGACGTTGCTTTAGGCGCGGCGCGGCTGGATCCTGATATTCATCTGAATGTCAAACGCATCCGATGTACAACCCATAATGTAAACCGTTTTCCTTAATGCCAGATGTCCCTTTGAGCAGGATGATACACACTTCATGCTGGATTCTGGAGAAATAGTTCCAGAATGGTTTCAGGAATATTAAATCCAGCTTAAAGTTTTGACCTGGCTTCAAAATACAAGAGATCAGCAAGGAAATTAAACTTTGAGAATGTGAAGCATCTGCTTCTGAGGTTGGCTACCTGATACCAGAGCAAACCTGGCTACGTTAACACAGAACATCCTGATGCTCAGTTTACATTTTTTTTCTGTGTGGGTGTTCATACTATTATTGTAATGCAACCACGATGGGACTTCTGTGTGACCGGTTTATGTCCTCAACTCGTAAACGTTCTTCAGCAGAAGAAGAACTGTGACCTAACAACAGTGCACTGTTTATGGAAGTAATAATGGATGGAGCCGTTTAGGGAACAATTTAAAGTTTATTCAGCAATTAGAGTCGACAGTGTTGTCACACGAAAGAAGGTAATAAAAAGAAATCACAACTAATAGTGTTGGCTTTTTAGAAGCACTGACTGCAACTTTAGTTGTCTGTTTGGATCCGTAATTAGAGCCAACGGGGTGGGATTGTGATGTGATGCGCTTCACTTATTTTATAATTTAAATATGGTGCAGGTTTATGACACAAATCTCACATTGATAACGTAAAAGCCAGATCAAATCAACATCACTGTTCAGACAGCAGACGTTTGAAAACAATCATACGAAGCCAAATTAATAACACATTTGGAAATGGCACAGATTGGATTTTTCCTGGGCAAAAGGATTGGAACATGCCATACAAAAGTCGTACAGCGGTCCCATCTGGGCAAAAAAAAGCAACTTTGGGTCACATTTTCCTGATGTGTGAATTGAAGCTCCAGAATTTAACTTGCATAGAAAAAAAAAAATTTTTTTACATATTTGTTGAAACTGTCACTTTGGCATGATAGCATGGCATGGGACGGATAATCTGTGAAAATCTTTTTAGCTTCTCTGTCTTCTCCAAGTGCTAACTAGAAATAACCAATCAGAGACAAGAGGAGGTCCTTAGCGCTGCCAATCATGTTCCAGACAGTAGAGCCTGTCAGGAATGCTCATGCTAATTAGCATAGCCTCTGTTGATGGCAGACAAACAGCTTTTCCTGTAATGTTAAATAGTTTATCCGCAATTGGCATATTTAGCAACACCTACATGAGGATGACTGACAGCACTAAGACCCTCCTCCTGGCTCTGATTGATTGTTTTTGACATGGAGCAGTGCATTTCTACAGATGGCAGTATTAGCTGAGGGGAGGTGGAGGAGCTCAATCTTCTCTCTATATCGTACAAAAAATATTAGTTTTAAATAAAAGTTACATACAGCAGCTTCAGGACCTTTTCTGGATGCCAGATTCTGCCAGAATTTAATTCAATATTTTCTTTAATATCAATTTCCCAGCTTGCCAACAAGGTTACTGAATACATGTTTCTCTGAAGACATGAAATGCTGCACCAGAAGACAAAAGGCTCAGTGTGTGTTAGCCACAGTTGTCTTTGTGTGACAATCTGAGGGCTGTTTCCTCGACTTTGACTGTCAGCTAAAGAACTCGCCCGTGATGGGGGCTCAGAATCATTGGAAGGCTTCCAGTGGTTACAACCCCCAACTGTCAATGTGCATTTCATCTCTGCAGAGTCCATTCACACTGAAGTTGTTTGCTGTTATTTGCAGCCAAAAGCCCCTCAGATCTGGTCCGCGCCGCTGTACGACTGAGGTGTTGTGAAGGTCGAGGTGATTGTTGCAATTATGTGGCCATTACTGAAACACATTACAGGCGGTCAGAATTAGACCAGCAGAGAAGCTACGATTTAAAACGCATAGCAGTGAAAAGGTTCGCTGTTGAGTTCATTTTTTTTTTATCCCAAAAACATTTTCTTGTGAATTAAGATGTAAATTGTAGGCAGTGGGTAAGTAGGTAACAAACTGAAATATGGAAGCTGTTAACTCAAGGTTTAAAACAGAAAGAGTATGACAAGAATCTGCTGAAGAAATATCTGAAAACCAAGGACTTAATTACTGTGGGAGATGCGGGAGAATTTCATTTCAGGGTTTCTGATTGGAAAAGAAACCTGGTGCGACAGAGGAAACGGGAAGTAAGCAAACCTAAAAGCCTTTTTAGAAACTACACAGGCAGTGGTGTTTATTAAACACAGATAGATATCCACCGACCAGCTTTTTTCTGGGCAGCACCAATTTCTTGGTTATTTTTAGGCATTCAGTTTAGTGTAGTTTCGATCCGTGTCAATGTTTTTTATTCTAGAAACAGTTTTAAGTGATTTTCTACATCTGTAGCCATGATCAGCCAAACTGAACTTTAACTCAGTTCTTTTCAAATGTACATTGTTTTCATGCGACGTCACACATCATTGAACTTTGTAACTGACAGCCATCTTGGCAATAAATAAGCCACACGCTAAGAGCTAGCCTTTTCCTAACTTGGAAACAATATAAGTACATTACAACTATTACTCGATCACAATTTGTGAGTTCTCTACTCACCTCTGTGTAATATTAAGATAAATATCTGTGATATTGACTGTAGTTACTTACTGCCGAACCAGCAAAATTAGTTTAGCTAATGTAGCTTTTAGCTGTTAGCTAACATGGACGTGTAGCCTACATGTATGTTACTATTATATACGTACTCTGCCTGTCACCAGAACCTTGTTATTCCCACACAGAGTTCGTAAGTCCTTCACAAATCCATTTAAACATTGTCTCTTAAAATGACAAAGTTTATTTTTAAACCTCACAGGAGAAACTCATCCAGAAACATGAGTTCCATTTGTCATTTGCGATGCAAATAGTGGCATTTATACATTATTACTCCCTCTGCAGGATACGAGATGGATGCATTTTCCCCATGTCACAGGTGAATATTGCTTCAACACTTCTAATACGACAATATCAAGAGGTATGCATTTTTTAACGCACATTTGCTGCACGCGGATGAATCTGTGTCAAATCAATTTCAGAGGGGCTAGGCGTGACTCTGACCTTGTCTCGAGCTGCTCAAATTGTGACTGAATTCCATTAATACAACTCAAAGCAATTTCGCTGCGTTTAAAAGACACAAAGCCAACCCGGATGCTCCCAGTGACAGCCTGAATTTAGATGACGCAGCCAGAAATATCCGGCCAAATCTGGGATTCGGTCCATTTCCAGAACAATTCCAACTGAATTAAAACAAAGAAATCAACATGTATTGTGCTTTGTGCTAAGTATTCTGGCTTATTGCTCGGTTGGATTATTTGCTTTGTATCCAACACATAAACAAGTACGCAGAAGAACAAAACACACAGATACTGGCGCAGACACACAATCAGCATCATTACCTGAAGGTAGGGAAGCAGCTGCTCTGTGTTCTCCTCTTGTATTCTGCCTCTAGAGCATGTGTTATCTGTCAGATTTGAGTTAGACCCAAAGAAAAAAGCTCATCTGACGTTTTTCTTTTTTTAACAGACTACAAAGCTGCACACCAGGAAGACGGAGGAACTGTGACTTGTGCAACTCCTCCCGAGATCTATAATTCACTTTGACAGATGTCAGAGACAAACAATGTTTATTTCGGCTGTGACGTGACAACGAGCTGAATTGGACCGGTTTACTTTTTCTGTGTGGCACGCTGAGATGGCTTTTGTCGTAAATTGGTGCTACGCAAATAAGCTGATTTGATCCGAATTGCAAATATGCGTCTGAAGTAAGGAAAATGCTTTTACATCGTGCAGTCGGTGACTCCTGTGTTCAGCACCGAAGCGAAAGATATGAATTAATTATGATTAAATAATTATTTAATGAATTTGCGGCCATCAAGGCTAAACTAGAGGAACCCTTGAGCAGCAGAAAAATGTCTCTTAGGCCATTAATTAAGAAGAGATATTATTTCTGAACCTAGACATAAGGTGGATCTCGATAAATTAGGAAAAAGTTTCAGTAATTGAATAAAACATTAGAGCTAATAAAGTACTGTTGTCAGGGTTTTCCCCAGAAAACTCCCTAAACCTGGCGGTAGGCTGCTGGCTAACCACCATTTTTTTTTAAGCTAAAAAATATTTAAAGTTGACAGGAAATTTGAAAAATCACTTGATAATTATATGTTATTGGAAGATTAGTACTTGAACACCAACTATAAAGGTTTAAAAAGGCAAACATTAAAACAAAATAAATAAGCAACGCTTAGCCTGGTGGGGGCACAAGTAAAGCCTGGTGGCCCGCCAGGCTTATAATCCCCTGGGGGAAACCCTGGTTGTGTTACGTTCATGTTGTTGTCGAAACAATCATGGGGAATATGGCTGAATGTCCACCAGAAATTTTCTAATGTTCACACCAAACACGTTTCACGCATCTGGTTTACATTCAAAGTCTACATGGAGGCGCGTTGAGGGCCCGACGATTTGAAACGTTTGGAGCGTTTGATGCATCGAGCGCGTTCAACAAATAGGCCAACAACAGAAAAAAAATAAAAAAATGTGAGCTGCAAAATCCTGTTTAAAATCCTGCTTACAGGATTTTGCAGGTCATATTAATTTCAGTAACTCAATTCATTAAAAGAAACACATGATATACATTATAATTACACACAGATTGATGTCCTCAAGTTTTTTTCTTCTGTTAATTAAGATTATTTCATGCTTACAGCAAATGAAAACATTTAAGATTAGAACATCAGACCAATAAAACTAATGGAAAGCATATTTAACGCCTTGCTTGGAGGTTATTTTCAAAAGGTTTAATCTGAGAAATGAGCTTCATCAGATCAGATACATCTACTGAATAAGACCGAATAAAATGTCTTACTTAATTGATTCTACATTACATTTCATGAAAACTGAATCTGGCTTCAGGCCATAATCATAATTAACAGAACCGTAAATGCTAGACATAAATCACGCTGTGAGCAATGAATCTATCTAATAAGAGGGTTTCCTTTTTAAATTGAATTAATGAACTAAATTAACTTTTCAAAGACATTTTAGTTTATGGCGATGCACCTGTGTACGCTGCACAATGACATCAATAGGTGCGTTTCCACTAACTATAGATTTGCACAAATTGGAATTACAAAAATAAATTTGCTTAATGGAAACATGACAATTAAAAAAAAGTTTGTGAACTACGTTGAGGTGGTTTTGCAGCTGCATTGAACTTGGTTTATTTTGCAAAACTGCAATGGAAACACTTTTCATATCACACGAGTCGTGATCAACAATCAGATGTTACTACTGGCAGAAACCATGAAGAAGACAACAGGAAGTGGTAAAAGGATGATGTTTCTTTCATAACTTGAGTCATGACCAAACTTATTTACGTTTGATTTTAATTGTTTCTTATTTACTGGAAACACAATTGCGAAATAGCTTTTTCAACATTAGCGTAATACCAACAAAGTTTTGCTCACATTTGTAACGTAAACACAGCTTGTGATGTGAATAAATTGAGTAAAATATCTTATGAATCAGCAGTCGACTAAATCATCTTTGAGTTTCAGGGAAACGTTCCAGAGCAGCTGAATTCAAGCAAGCTGCTCCTAGAGGATCGATTGAGTGCCGTCCTTAAACATAAACATTTAAAAGGAAGAGTGAATCGTTGAATCGCCTCTTGAAATGCGCCGCAGAAGGGAAATGGAGTGAAGTACAATTATTTTGGGGGCAGAATGGCGATAAACAAAACAAGCCGGGCCTGTGACTCTTCCTGCTCAAGGTCTTCCAGCTCCACCAAACAGTGACAAACAGAAAGTCTCTAACTGATCAGCCCAGCAGTCGATACATCAGTGTGTGCACTGGGATGAAGAAATCAATGTCAGTCCATTCCCACAGCGCGTCCATCTCTGCCAGAAACCCCTCATACGAGGAAGGAAGGCCATCAGCGGGACTTACCCAAAGGGGATAGCAGTGCACACAACCCGATATTGATGTCTGAAAGGGGCGCACGATGCTAAAAAAAGGCCTCCTCTAAAATCTATGGTAACGAATTACTGAGGCAGGCGTGTTCGGCTGCTTCCAGTGTGGGAGCGAACGCCGGTTTCCCAGCCTTCACGGCGTTTTGAAGGGTCATTTTTAAACACAGCGAGAGATGAAACGAGCAACAAGAGAAGCAAGGAGGGACCATCCATCACGTCCTACTTGCCTGTGCCCTGCTGTTTGCTGAGTAGGAGATAAAGTTGGTCTTATCTTCAATTAAGCCTCGTGAAAGAAACATCTCCCAGGCCCAATCTGAAATGGTAAACAGGAGCGGCTCACCTGGTACTTGGGCCGCTGTTGATGTGGATTTAATTAATAGAAAGAAGACAAACTTGCTGTTGTAGCGACTATCAGTCTCTCTACTAACCAACCAGTCAGTCTGGTTATCAGCTTCAGGTCTGTTTTATTACACAACTGAATGGGTAAAAGCCACAGAAAGTTAGAGCTGCAGCTTCCAGGGAGAAGATAAATGTCTTAAAGTAATAATGAGAAAGAAACTGCTGACTAAAGATGGTAAATGTCTAGTATTAATTCGCCAGTTTACCAACTACTAATACATTTAACTTTTTCCTTTAACTAGCTGTGGGACAATAGAGGATATTTCTATTCTACTTTATTGAACATAAAATAAAGCAAACCCATGACAT
>NW_006800198.1:812695-861332 GCF_000485575.1 Poecilia formosa | reverse complement strand
ACACTGAATTAAATCCTTAAAATCCTCATGTACAGTTATGTATAGGAAAATACATAACCAGTCTTTTCTCCCTGTCTGGCATTTACTTTAATTAAACCTTTCTTGTTTTAGGTCAGTGAGGATTAGTTAAATAATTTCTGAATGCCAGAATACTGAGAGAGAGAAAGATGAGATCACAACGCCTTTAAAACATTTTGCAAAGTACACATGATGACGTCGTGGCTTTGTAAGCTTCAGATTAGTTAATTTACAACATTTGAATAAGTCTGCAGCTAATGATAATTTTAGTAATCTCGCACTCCAATTATTATTCTGACTAAGTTGAAAAATCTGAAAATTTTTAATAAAAAAACATAAGAAAATGCAAAAAAAAATTACAGTTTTTAGATATCAAAATAAACATTTTATTGCATTAAATCCAATGAAAACATTTTATTATCATGCATATTCACACAGAGAGAATATTTATCGTCTTACATGAAAAATGTATGTATTTTTGAACGGTTTTGGCTCAAATGTAGCTCCTTCAGCAAGTGACATATCAGTCTTCATACATCACTTAATGATTGATTACTAAATTAGCTGACGATTATTTCAATAACCAATAAATCCGATTAATTGTTTTAGCCCTACATTTTAATTAAACTGAAAAATTTTGAGTGAGAGCAAGTTGGCCTATAAATCATCCTCTGTTGTGTCCAGAGGAATAAACTGAAATCCAACCAAGCTGTCGAAGTGACTTAACTCCACCATATGCTGAGGAATTATTCTTAAACTTCTCATTTTGATTAAATTAATTTAAAAAAATGTCTGATTATTTTAGCATTTAGCAAAAAAAATAAATTAATGTTTTGGTCATCCTAACTGACCTAAAAGAGGAAAATGTTGGTGAAAACGGTTATTGTGCGTCTATAATAGTGTATATTTAAACAATGCAGTATCAGGTGACTTATTTATTTTATAAATAAAACAGTACTATGTAGAAACGTGTTGTTTTCAAGGAATAAAGGAAAACATTTTGCCTCAATAATAAAAAATTAACAGGTTGCTGAATGACTCGACGACCACAAGGACCTTCAGAGATGGAAACGTTAAAGGCTCCGGTCACGCTAGACTGGATTTATGTGGAAAAGCAGCAGCCTCCTGCCAAAAGACATAACAAGTCAGCATTCTGGATCAAATGTGTTGTTTTAATGCGTCTACATTTAGTCCAAGGAAGCATGAGACAGAAGGCGAAATCCTGAAATCGTCGAGTAAAAGGCGTTTTGACTTTGAAGTAACGAGTGACACCCGCTGTGCTTCTGCGGACGCCGCGTCAGCGCAGAGCTTCGTGTCGAGGTCTGGAAACTGTTGCATGCAGCCCAGCAGAAAAGATTGATGTGCCACAGCTCTGCCAAACAGACAATGTAATTAAAGTCATGCAACCATGGCTGGTAGTTCTGGCGAGGCACATGTAGCCACATTCCTCCCTCCGCTGACGGCTGTGACACAGATTCTGAATTGTTTTGGTTTCTGTCGGAAATTACAGTTCAGACCAGGCCAAGTTTTGAATCTGTGAGTAGATTTATGTCTTCTGTCTACAACAGAGACACAGCAAAATAAAAACGTCTATCGAATAGCATTTATTTAACAACATTAGGGCTGCAACGAAATATTTGACTATTCTGACAATCGATTAATTTGATGAAAAATGTTTGATATTTTTAATTAACTACTTAAAACTACATTACAACACATTACAATTAAAATAAAAAAAATATTAAAATACATTAAAAGATTCAAAGAAACAAATGATTAAATTATTTTTTGAATGAAACGTTTCCCATTGCCTAAAACACACCACTCCATTAGTGTACGCTTTACCTTTTGTAGCAAAAGATGAATCTGCAGCTGAAGAAATACTGTTGATTTTATTTAATTTAGATGAATAAATGGATAGCAAAAGGTGCCTATAGGAGATTTATTTTGCATTATTTTAACCACTTCAGTTCTGGGTAGAACAGATTTACAGACAAATAAGTTTTCATATCTTAAATACAACATTTATATTCTTTTTGTACAGTTTTGACTTAATTCCTGCTCTGAAGATGTTGTTCTTTCAGCAAATGGCCTTTTTTAGATACTGTATACCCCAGTTAATGATTAATCGATTACTAATTGATTAATCACAAATAATTTGATTAATCGTTTCAGCCCTACAAGATAGTAAATGAGTAAATAAAGTAAATAAACAGTGGATTATTTCTTATACTTGTAAGCAAATTATATCTTATTTTATGACGATACATGTAAGACGAGCCTCGTCTTCATGATCAGGATTACTTCCAGCTCCTAATGACGACATCATTTCCTCGGCTTCTTGCTTCCTGTTATAGATGTTGTTATGTTATTATGTGTTGGGCGCCTCAATCAGAGTATCAGAGTAATATTTTGCTGAAACAAGAGCCCCTGCTGTGCCTGGAAACTGTGAGAAGAGCGGTGATAGTAAACAAAATGAGGCCAGACTCTACAGAAGCTGAAATCCTCCACCGAGCGAAGAGGAGAGTCATTTGATAAAACTCTGTGGTTTGTTACACAAATGTCACCTATCAGAATACAGATATTTACTGTTTGTTCGCCGTTAATATGAAAACACTGACAGGAGCAGCTTTAAAAATGTCACTGAATGTAAATCGTGCTTTTCGGAGAATTGGCCAACATCAATACTCTCTTTGGCATTTAGGCCGAATGTAAACACATGAATGGATTCAGAGAGGAACTGCATCGGCTATGAGATGTTAAATAAGACGTTGATCCCACAGCGGAGGTCAGGAAATGCCGCGTTTTGTGGTTTTAATTTCTCAGGACCGTAATAACTATTTTTCAGCTTTAGCCCTTAGTGGCCAAGGGAGAGTTTGACCTGAGAAACGTCAATCAAACGGCTTGGGAAACCACACGTCGAAATATGAGCTGCAGCATTTAGAATCACCAACGAGGAAGCAGATTTACAGCCAAATACGTTTTTATATATCAAATACAACATTACTAATCGATTAATCACAATTAATTTGTTTCAGCTCCACAAGATACTAAACAAGTAAATGAATAAATAGGTGAACAGTGAATTATTTCTGAATTGTAACTTATTTTATATTATAAATATAAGACTCACAGAGGCACATGTGTCAAACTCGAGGCCCGTGGGCCAGATCCGGCCCGCCATAGCTTTTGATTTGGCCCTCTAAGTCCTAGTCTAAACACTAAAAGTGCTTAAATTTTATGTTATCAATCAAATCAATGCAGTTTTTATCTGTTTACAGACAAATTATATCAATCAGTCCCTCCAGTTTCTAGTCAATTATTGTGGAAATTCACACAAAATTCCTGGACTTTTTTGTATTAATACATAATTGGGACATAATTGGGACAACATAAAAGTTTATTGCAAAATTTTCTCAAAAATTGTCAAAAACTTTCTTAGTTGTACTAAACAGCTGCCTCAGCCTTAATTGATGTCAGATTATATAATCCATGATCTACAGCAAGTAATAAAGTTCCATTTACTGACATAAATAATTGCAAATATTTTCAAATTAGTACCACAAACACTTTGATTTTTATTGCAAAAAAATAAAAAATAAAATAAATAAATCACAAAACAATCATGAAATCCAGGAGGGACTGAAAAGATGTTCAATATTATTTAATTTTAAGAATCTATTTGTTTGTGAACAGGTTTTATCAATACACTCTGGCACAACCGGCCCTTACAGAGCGTTGATCATCTTGATTTGACGCAAAACAAAAATGAGTTTGATACCGCTGCACATCGGTATTTACTCTGACAAAAAGTAGCGATTATAGCTAAAATCTATAGATGTGAAAACTGATTTTCAGATAAAGAAAGAAAAGACAAATCCAAGGTACAAGTAATACAATTAAGCTTATCCAAGTAAAGATTTAAATTGTTTTAATCAAATGTAAATAAAGTGAGTTTGGCAAACTTATTTCGATTACATGAAACAAATTAACTCATTTTTTTAAAAATTGGGGCATCAAGTGCCTCAATCTGGCAGAAACACACCCACCCATATATTTGTTTTACTAAAATATTCCACTTCCTGTTGGTTTTACATGTAAAAACCCATTAAAAAACATTCAAATATGTTGTTACATGACAAATCATACAGCAAGTCCTTTGTATCTTTTTTTCTACGTTTTATTTCCACCAGCAGAATAAAAACCCAAGTTAACCGCAGTAGGTATTTGTTGGAAGAGTTAATTGTGGTATTACTGATGTCTCATCACTGTTCTGTTTCAGACAGACCCACAGAGAATACAAACTCAGAACAACAACCCAACGCTCGTTGTTTATTGCCTGCCAACCCATCTGAACTTTCGTCTGTCGGGTCAAGGCTGCAAACAGCATTAGCCGCAAGTTCAAGCATCGTAACAGAAAAAGGAATCACAGCGGTCGGCTGTGGCAGGACAGTAAATTGCTGGCGCTTTTAGTCCTGAAAATTGCTGGTAGCTGCTGAGTGATCATTAAAGTACAGCAGAAATAATGGCAGTTACAGGCTAATGCATGTTGCAAGAAACTTTCTGCTCGCATCCTCTGCAAAAGGTTAATTTGTAAAACGAGGTGACGACACTAAAAACCGATAATTACAAGGAATTTACGGAGACAAAAATAATAATTTTGCGAGATCTCCCGCGGCGGCCTTCAACATATATTTCTGACCAGCTTGTGGTTTTTATATTGTGACACATAGATCACTTCTGTCTCATCCATGAGAACTGCCATATGTTTGTTTTTACCCAGGAGCGGTGGCCTCAAAGCACCAGGCAGTCTTTACAGAAGACCAAAGCAATGGTATAAACAGATAAATATAAGAAGTTGACCCTGCTGAAATCCCCAGTTTAATTAATGCCAGGTCCCCTCTCTGTAATTTGAAGTCTCCTTTATTAGAAATTTTAAAAGTGCCCTCCCCAGGGAGGCCCAGAGTCACAGGGAAATTGTGGCACAATATGCTTTTAATTTCCCCAGAGGTCCTTGCGCAGCAACTATTTAACAACGGAGCAGCTCGGCTGAAAGAAACCAAAAGGTAGGCTTTTTTTCCTCTTTTGTCATAATGACTGACCCCGACATGAAATATTCTGCCTATCTGCATGGAGCTCACTTCATCCCCATCAAAGACCTGAGACTTTTATTTGCCGTCCGCCGGGACACAAACCAAAGCGCGGCTCTGTCAAACTACAATGTCTCTTATCTCTGATGGACCGTTCTGTTTAATTCTTCATCTTTTCATTAAGTTGCTGTAGTCATGGCTGTCTAACGAATATATTAAATAACCTCTTGTATTTTTGTCCAGTCTTAAATTGACATTTTAATAATGCCAGCATTTATTTATTCAAAAGCAAACTTCCTCTAAAGAGCAGAGGGTCGTAGTTTCTGACGTCTTACATTTTACGCTCAATCAGAGCTGCGTTCTTATTTGTAAAAACAAAAATCAGACTGCGGCAGAACCTGTCTGGTGATACGGGAGAAAAAAGTAGTAGTAACTAAAATAAGTAGTTCCCACAACTCAAACAAGTCTTTTCCAAGTTGGGGCCACATTTTTTTGTCTGCTCCTGTGTTACCAGATGGACTTATATCATGTGTAATAGTGTTTTTAGTTTTTAATGCAATTTTCATCCAAACTGAAAGGACAAAAAGATAAAATTTTTGTTTCTGTGATATGTAAAATGGTGAACATTTGCTTACCTAAAAGAATAAAATAAAATAAAAAAAAATACAACGGTGTTATAAATGTAAAACATATTCTATCAGAAATATGTATTTCTGTATCAACAATGTCCTGCATTTATGTTTTGTTCCTTTCCTGAGTCTGAGTGATTCTGATGAAGCAGCAGCTGATGAGCAGCTGAGCAACGCTGTCGACAAAGACACTAAATCAGTCTGTGATTCACAAGCCTGAAAGGCGATGAATGATGAAGTGCGTTTTTTCCCCAAACGTCTGTCTTTGTACTTAAACTACCTTTTGATTTGTTTCAACCCCACAAAACTGGTGTGCAATTACAGACTTAAAGATTCGACTTTAAATCAAATTTTTTTGATTACTTTAACAAAATAAGTCAATAATAAATGTCTAAAGCAACCGACAATCCTCGTACACCTAATGGAAATTTTATGACTTACTTCAATTAGCTAGATCACAAATCCAATAATATTTTATATTTATCAAAATTAAAGCAAAACTATAAAAATGAATAGGCATAATTAAATTTTAAACTCAAACTCCAATCCTACATTGATTTCTAAGATGGTTGTTGTATTTGTTATACGTGGTGTGGCTCACTGCCCAGGGCGCCCATCCATCAGGGGGTGGCACG
Organism: Poecilia formosa; assembly: GCF_000485575.1. Taxonomy (NCBI): domain Eukaryota; kingdom Metazoa; phylum Chordata; class Actinopteri; order Cyprinodontiformes; family Poeciliidae; genus Poecilia; species Poecilia formosa. The sequence continues at coordinate 854,960 of NW_006800198.1, read as the reverse complement.
TGGCTTCCAACTAAAACAAGTGAGTTTACTATTCTCTTTTTCTCATGTGGAGTCAATAGTATGGTTTCCCCCAGAAAACTTTCTAAATCCGGTAGTAGGCCGCTGGATGACCGCCAATTTTATTTTTTTAGCTAAAAAATATTTAAAGATGACTGGAAATTAGAAAATATCACTTGGTAATTATGTGCTATTGGCAGATTAATACCTGAATACCAACTATAAAGTCTTACAAATGGGCAAACATTAAAATAAACTAAAAAATAAATGTTTAGCCTGGTGGGGGCATAAGTAAAGCCTGGTGGCCCGCCAGGCTTATTATCCACTGGGGGAAACCCTGCTATAATAGGAAGTAGACAGCATCCAGAGTTGTGCAAGACAACATGGCGACAACCTTGCAGCTTGTTGACGACTCCGAAATTGGTAACTGAAGAAAAATCCTTTAAGTGCTAAAATAAAAATAAAAAATTCAGATTTTTTTTTTAAAGTAGGGAAAGTCTTTAGTACCAAGGTCTAAAACATTCAACCAGTTAAAGCTGAACTTTAATACTGAAATCTCTTGTATTATTTTATACAAAAATAATAACTGGATGTTTTTTTGGCATAAGAGCCATTTGTGGATTCAGAGGAAAGCGAAAAATCCAAACATATAGGAAGTTCAAGATTTGACTGAGTTATTCCAAACAGATTATTTATGTGAACGTATGGACACGGCTGAGCACAATCAATCAGTCATCAAATACCATCAAAAGGAAAAGAAATAAGTATTATTTAATGTATCTATTTGTGTCAAAGTTTGAACTGAATTTCTAATATTAATTTCTTGATAATATTCTGGTTTATTGATCTGTATCTGAAGTTTCTTCTCCTCTGCTGCAAGAAGCAATCTCAGTATGAGGGATTGCTGGCAACATTAGCAACTTGATGCAATCAACTGTCATCACATGGAAATCCAGGAGTGATTGCTGCAAAGTCAGTGGCTCAAAGCTAAAACTCCTGGCTCACCTTAAACGGAGAACATTTCACCAACTGGAATAATAAAATAAACTTTATTCTTTTGAATGTTTTCTAAGAGCATTCAATAATTTAACTCTCAACACTGAATCTCTCATTATTTCTCACTGGACATCAATGGAAATGATACAGACCTTCTGCAATTCTGATATTCTTGTTTTGCTTTAAGAATAAAACTACATAGACATATATGTAAAACACAAATAAATACAATTAGATAAATTGGCTAAAGATTAACTTTCTTTTTGATCGATAAAAATTCAAACAGATTCTGAAATATCAGATTTTTCCACTTTTCACCATTTTTGGTATGTAAATGTTGCAGCTTACCTTTTTTACTTAAATAAAAACTGGGTTAGGGGTGCTTGCTTTGATCTTGTTTTTATTTCCTTTTCAAAACTACTCGCTCTATCAAAGAGTCTCCATCTTATTTTTTTCTGTTACCCTCCTGAGTCGGGAAGGAAACTGGAAATCAGAATAAGCCAGGAATAGTTTCGCCTGTGAATATCCTCTGTTGTTTTTGCATTTACATTTTTATTTCTCTGTCACACCAACGGATCAGAAATGTCTTTAAGATTCAGGGAAGAATTGAAGTTGTCGTCTGTTCAAACAAGATTCAGGATTTCAATAATCTGAATGGCAGAGTTTCAGTGATGGATTTACAAGTTAGCCAGAAAGTATTTACCTCATGAACACTGGACAGGCAGAGAGATGTACCAAAATGTAATGTAACTTTCATTAAATCAAGAAAAAAATGACGTAGCTCAGCGGGTTGATGTCAGAGGGCAAGAAATGATTTTTGCTTTGCTGTACGCTGAACATGCAACGGTTGGCTTTATCAGCCCCTGAGCTGGTGCGACACTATCAACAATCTGCAGACTCAACACATGATCAGGCCTTTTGGTTTCCGCAGGTTTAAGCAGCGAGGGCTGTTTGGGTGGAGCGGCGGCCTCCGCAGCGATCCCACCTTCACCTCACGTACGTTTTTCAAGTCGCATCAGATTAGTAATTATCAACTTCATGAGGTTTCTTCCAGAGCACAGAAGTCTCCTGTCCTTGCTCGCAGATATATATAATTACTTATTTATTTATTTTTTTTATTTGGTCTTTGATGTTAGAGTTCTACTGAAACCCCATTATTGCATACCTGTCGGGAAGAAACGCTCCCACTGAATCCGTAAGCAGCTTTTGAAGCAGCGGTTTGCCATTGCTTGAAAGATACTGTCTACTAATGTGATGGTAATATAGTGTGTGTTCCTCATGATGACACAAATCAATAGACGCACTAATCCGGCCGTATCCAGTGGGGCATTCCTTTATCCAGCTGGATTTTCACACACTGACTTAAAAACCCATTGAATGGACTTTAGGGCGAGTTACTTATTCCTGTCAGAAGCAAGTGGGATTAAGTACAATACTTAAACCTTCACCCAGTTAGAGGTTAACCTTCCCCCAAATGAGTCCAGAGGAAAATCTAGAGAGGAATAGTTTTACCCGTCTGTATTATTCTTCCTTTCTCATCTTATGTCATTCTCTATATAATCTAACAAACTCCATCTATTAAAAATAACTTTTTTTAAAACTATTAATTGATCCATTGAATGTCTAAATTTACCCGCTTCTTACTGATAATTTATGGATTTATTATTATCACCGTAATTACTTTATTGTTATTTTAATTTATTTACATGCTATGCAGTAGAATAATATTTGGGGGGGAACATATTGTATATTGGCAGGCTAATAATTAGCTATTCCCAAAAAATGCACCCCCCTCCTAGCTTCCACAAATTAAAATGCGCCTCCTCCAATATTAATAGACTGGACAGTTAAGGGTGACTTAATTCTTAAAAGTTTTGTCATATTTCAGTCCGTTTTCTTATCAATCTGCGACAGTTCAGAGTAATGCGAGTTCCCGCAACGGGGCATGCATTTATCGGCATAACACCAGCTGTTAAACGCTCACTGGTTGCCATGGTTACCCGCATTTATCTTGCTGTTTTAGCGTTAGCTAACACGTTGTCAGCATACTACAAATGTTTATCACGGCGTGACAAGATAAGTTATGCTACCAAACAGACATTAGTGAATGAGATGCGAGACAAGAGGAAATGGCACTAGCCGCCTAGCCTCCACTTCAGCGTAACTCATGTTGCCTAGCAACCGTGTCAGCGTGAAACACAGAGCAGCAAAGGAAAAAAAAAAGAGCCGAAGTTTGTTTTTTTTAGCCACGTATTACTCCTTATATCAAAAATAGAAATACTAGTGTATTTCACACATTTATGTGAAATACTTACGTTCCTATTTATATATGAAGAAATGTCGCACATAACACACCAGTAATTGCAACAGATGGTAACTGTAGTCTGCCTTGGCTTAAAGCTTATCAAATATTTGTAAATCAAATATGTTTTTTATAAAGGCTGAAAACTCAAAGCGATAAAACAGAGAGTGGTTTCTGTAATCCACTCAGCCTCGCTGTTGTCTACTGCGCTCCCTCAGCTGGACAGCTGTCACCTAAACAGATCCCCTTTATTTCAAAGACATTTAGTGAAACCACAAAATGCTACGCTCGAGTCTTCCTCACTTGTTAAAAAAATAAAATAAAAAATATCGACAGCGGTTCACCGCTACAGACGAGGACTTGAGTCACAATTAGGTCACAGAAACAAGGATTTCACACTTGACTTGGGCTCGACTCATGACTTGACTCAGACTCGACGTTTTGTGACTCGAGTCACACAAACAATCTTCCCCTCATGTAATCATGGGTGAAAGCAAGCCAGGAACTGTTAAACCATACGAGTAAATGATTGACGAGATACCATAGGGTATAAAAATGACTGGTTGTCGTGGCAACACTACACAGAGCGGATAGGGTGTCTGTAATATTCCTTAAAGGGGTTAAGAGCATCTTCTAAGTTTGTGTGCTTTTATTTAAGGACGCCATGGAGCAGCTCTTCCAGTGAGTTATCCTCACCACAGATCTGACACATATTCTGCTGTTAAAGGGTGCGTTTGATTTACGATTCAGAGCCGAGTCTGGGCTTTAATTGGTTCATAACGACCTCTTCATGCTAGCTTTCACGTCAAAATGATGACCACATTAATTTATCTCAAACTTAACTCTGCCGTAAATGACTTTGAGACTTTTAGAAGCAAAACAACATTAACTTGTGTATTCTCTCACCGCTACTCATCGCAAACACCCTTTGGATTATTTCTCAAAATAACACAAATTTCAAATTCAATATTTACTCTTTAATTAGCAGTTTGTAGTTTTAAACATATTTACTTCTCAGAGTGAAAAAAGCAACTTTTGAATGCAGGTTTAGAACATTTACAATTGCCACTCAGATTAATTAGAATTAATTATTTCAGTATGAAGGCCAAACAATTAAAAAAAAAGGACAATAACTTGTTTTAGCCTGTTTGTACAAGTTTGTTTTAACATATATTTATTTTCAGCGGGGTCAGTATTACACCTTATTAACTTTATGAATAATTCACAGCAGCTAACAGTGTTTTAAATGTCAAATTAAATGTTTCTGAAAAAACATAGACAATACATTTCCGAATTAAATTACGCTTTAGGTAATCAACTCATAACTACAGTTTTTTATTGTTTAGATAAAATGGCAAACAACCAAGGTGAAAATATTAATTTCAGTCATTTTAGACATGAAGATTGACTTGGAAATTTCTGGCATTTATTGAGTTAAAAAGCCAACTAAGTTCAGTTACCAGCCAAATGACTGGTACATCACCAATTAACAGTAAAGTAAAATACTTCTCAATTAATATAAAAAATAAAGTTTGAATTGTTTTTTTTGTTCTTGTAGATTTTATTACCATGCTGCCAGCATTTTCTTACACTAACAGGCAAAAACAAATCAAATCTATGTTAATGTGAAAGTAAGTTCATCTGCAACTTGAATGTTAATTGGATAAAGAAAAACAAATAGTGAAGAAGGTGATGTTAAGGGGAGGAACCAGTGTGGTTGAAGCTTTTCTCCAGCATCCAAACATACAGCTGCAGATTTTCACATGAAAAAAAAAAGACATGACAAGCAACATTACAGCACATTGAGACCAAAATCACATTTCAGTTGTTTGTTAATGAGGAGCTCCGGTTCACTGAGGCAGATTGCAGCCAATCGAGGAGTGCAAATTGGTTTTGAGGACTGCGTCTATAGCCAGCCTAATTACTGTGTGGAAAGTACAATGTGCCAACAAAGGAGTGGGTTGAGTTCTTAAAGTTCAAATTAAAACCTCACTTGGAGTTTGACACACCGCTATTTGCGTCATTGTGAGCAATCGGTGTTCATTTTCTTGTCCAAATGGCGAAAACGCGACCTCCAATTCCTACTGTTGCTGTTCTTGGTCAAACACCGACTTCAGACTGACTGGGTACAGAATAAATGTGCTTTAATCCACTCGTATGTGCTTCACTGCTCCACTTCCTAGAACTTACTCCACATAAAGGGTTTTTTGGAGTTGACATCTTCCTGCCTGCTCCCTACTTCCAATCGGCAACTTCAGTGCTGAGATTTGCAGCTATTTTAAGCTTAAAACGAGGCACCTGATGGTAAATTATCCCCCCTCCTCGGTACTCAAACTGTGCGTCAAAGCTCAGATTTGTGACTCAACTCACATCTAAGAGAGCTTGAAGATCTGACATTGTCACAGAGCAAAGAGGTGGCGTGTAATTGAATTGAAAAGCACAAAAGCAGTGGAGGATCGCAGCGGAAATTCCCAAAGCCTGCAGATCTGAAGCCACAAACCTGGTAGCCACGAGTGGAAGCCAAGTCAAATCCCAGTTGCCCGCGAGAGCGTCTCCCTCTGTCACACTGAATCCAAACTCCCTCATCAATCGTGGCGGTGGGCGACACGATCCCCGACAACTTTCACATCAGTTTGGGGATTAGAGGCATGAGGTTTACGCTGGCCTTGCCAGAATCCAGGATAACATTTTTTGATTCAGCAATTTAAACTAATTTCAAGGCTGGCTCTGCAGCAATTTTCTGGTTCAATGGAATGTCATATCCCACTTGGTCACTGGCCCCCTCTTATCGTCGGTACCAAACACATGGGGATGCTATGCTAATTGGCTGGTTTGGAGAGCAAACGTAGCAACATTTCCTCCATCTGAGCCGGAGCTCACCTCAAGGTTTATGATGGTCGGTTACAGGATTTAGCTGCTGAACAAAAGTCTGCATGTGCAGAGTTAAAATGATAACATCTGGTCTTATTTTTAGTCATAGAGCATTATAACTAACAGCTGCTCTTGTAAATGTTGATTTATATGTGAGGCTCTTGGTGCCATAAAACATACAGACACATACACATTCAAAATATTTGTCATGTGGGCCAAAACTGCCAAAAAAGTCAAAAGTACTAAAATAAATAAAATAAAAATCAAAGAAATATTTGTTGGAAAGGAATATTATTTAATTTCCAACAAATCATTATTATTATTATTTAAGGAATCATTTCATTTTCAAATTATTTTGGACCCAATTAAATTAATGTAGTTTTAGTTATGAAAACAGTATTTGGTTCACTTTCTGTCAAAACGCTTCCTTATATTATATTTTAAATTTTTTCTAGTCTCACTAAATTCAGCCAAAAACTGATGGCTCAGCATTTTTTTAATACTGTGGTTATTTTTTGAATATCTTTATCTGCTAATATCTAATCAGCAACAGAAAACTTTCTTGGCGCTTTCATTTAGTATCAATTCAGATTAGTTGGTTAGTCAGAGAGACTGACCGTTTCTTCTACTTTCTTAAAAGAAAAACAGTGATTTGTCAGGAGGGAACAATATGGGAGGCTGATGGTGCCATAAAACACATAGACACTAAAATCAGTGGTGTCCAAACATTTTGTCATTTCTGACAATTCTGAATGCCATAGCAGCTTATGCAGAGGCTATTTTATAAACAGTTACAAATTCAATTATTTTTCATCAGAAAAGTGTGAAATACCTTCTGAGTGCAGATAGTAACAGGGGTGTTGCTACAAAAAACCTTACAGGGGCACAAGATTAAATTTAAGTACATTTTCTTGTTTATAAACAAATCAATGCCACATTATTAGGAAATCCTGAAGTCTAGTTTTTCATATTAAATGTGAAATCATGGTCTCACATTTGTGAAACAGTGCAAAAAGCAATAAACAGAGTGGTGTGTCAGTATCGGGCCTGAAAATAACACATTTATGGATTGCATAACAGACTGAGTCTACCAATGTAAAAGCTGTAGTAATTTGTTAGGGACGTTCATATTTTGACTATTTTTATAATCGCTTTCTTACAGCCTGAAAGAAATTAACAATAATTCAGGAGGAATCGCTACAGAGCAGCAACAAAAAGCATCACCAGGAACGAGGAAGCTTGAATACGTAATGTGTCGATTTGTTTGTTTTGACTTTCAGTCTCTACAAACCATGGAGCACATATTGTTAATGGACCCAGAAAGGTTTATCTTTGAGCATCAAGTAGAAAAATGTTGGTTTGCACTGAGTGGAAATCCAAACAACTTGGCTACAACAAGCTAAAGCAGAGATTGTACAAATTGTGAAGTAACTATCAGGTAAGAGCATAACTACACGTCTTCAGGCAGAGTATCAGGTTCGTAGTCTTGGGCAAAAAACTACTCCTCTACTTTTCCATTTCACTTGAAAACTATGGCCGCTGGAGTCCTGTACATGTATTCTGAGAACTGCAATACAAAGTCATGACATAAAAACAATATCTATGATTTGTTTTGAGGTGTTGCTTCAGGGCTACACAGCTAAATACCTCATATTTATCCGCATTTATGGCGTTTTTTTCCCTCCAAGAAGGTATTCCATTTTAAATCAGATGCAAGAGATAAAATGGTGAAAAATGTGGCAGTTTTTCTCTTTTTTTCTGTTGAAACTTTCTTTCAAGTGTGGCTTGAGATGAGAGCAGAACAATCCAGAAGTAAAAAAGCAGTTTTTTTTTTTCTCTTATGTTTCAATTTGGAAAAGAGGCACAGCAGGAAAACCCCCCCACATAGGGTTAAAAAGCAATTTCCCACATCATGACAACTGCACAAATGTATGGTGGCAAATGTTGGAGGAGAAAAGGGGGGGAGTTGGGGGCAGATAAGGGGGTGAAAGACACCGTGGTGGCAGTGGTGGAGTAGAGAGGTTAATCCTGCTGTTTAATCTGTGGAGGTATGGGGGGTCTTATCTCTGCCGCCTGCTGCCACCGCGCTCTTCCTCAGCATCCAGCATCCCTGAATGTCTGACATCACTCATCGCTGGGTGGGGGTGGGGGTGGTGCTGCTGGGGCGAGCGGGGGGGAAGAGGAAACATGAACTAGCTGCAGCAACTTTGAGTGCCGACGCCACCCGCGGCGCCTCCCACAAAGGGCGGCGTTCGATTTGGTGGCAACCACGGGGAATCCGGTACAGCGGCGTCTCCAGAGAGCGACACATGACAACTCTTCGACTCCGTGTTTGTTTATCCGGGGGAACTGTGTTGAGTTTTCAACCAACCCCAAACAGCGAGACAATGATATCGGAAAAACATGCTAAATAGATGTTTATATTTATAAATGAGCCATGTCACTACAATATTAGCCTCGTTTACAAGTTATGCACAAACGCTGCTGTAACCCGAAGCTCAAGTCAACGATGAAAACAACAACAAACAGCGACTGAGTTGCCTCAGGAGAGAGTGAACATGAAATGTAATGTTTTTAAAGATGACCTCAACTTGACCTTAAAGCAGCCATTTAGGTTTAAACCTTGGATACAAAACACTTTGCTTTAGGGCTCAACACATCAATAGCCTTGATGGCCAAAGTTGTTTTACAACTGCAGAGTATTTTTCTGCTTTGATTTGCAATGAATTATAGGAATTAACATGAACAGCTCATTCCCTGTTTTTCTCCCACGATTGCTAATGTGATTCAACTACTAAAACAGACTCTTACTGTTTTAGTTACAGTCATAGGCACTTAATTATGATATATATAAAAAAACAATATATAACTTTAAAGCTTCAGCTGTGGATTTTTAGCACACAATTTATCACATGGGAGCCTCTGCAGAGGAACAAGGCAAAGGAATATATCGACTTAGCGCTCACAAAACCTGACACTGCTAATAAAAAGCAGCTGCATAAAATGTCAAACTTTATTTTAGCTGCCTATATGCATCTCAGTGGGACATTAAAACATAATTTGTCATCATTAAGCAGTTCATATTTCACAACCATTGCTAAAAATTCATTTTTTTCTCAAACTACTCAGCTAATTGTGGTCTGGAAATACCAACTGACCCCCAAAAAATCTTTGATCAGTTAGTGGTTTATAAAGCAGGCGTTTAAATTACTTGTAGAATTGGGTCAGTCACATAAACAAATTAATATGAGCTTAATAGTGACAAATTAGGGTTAATATGCCACTGATATACATGTTACTAGGCAGCTACTCATTAACCCTTGTGCGTGCGAGGCCTCAGGCAAACGTAGAGGACTGTGGAAAATGATACAAGTTTTATGTGTGTGGGGTCAGTTGGACCCCATTTCTAAACACAAGGGTTAATTTATGTTCCCTAGAAAGGTGTTACAATATATTTTTTAAAAAGATGGTAATGCTAACAAAATATTTCACCAGTATCACTGATAGATGAGCACAGAACAATATCAGATTACTCTGAGTCTTGTCTTGTTTCTGTATGAGACAGCACTGTCAGCGCAACAACGCTAGCTGCTAAAAATGTTTAGAAATGGCAAAAAAACTGGTCCTCAACTGGCTTGCTGTTGATATTTATTATATCGTTTAATTTACAAAGTGTGATGCTCGTTGGACTGGAAGACATGGCGACTTCATTCCATGAAAAATTTACACTTCCGTTTGTATAGAAGTTAGTATTAGCATTGCAGCACAGCTAACTGCCACAGGAAGTTAAAAAAGCAGCAGTTTATTTTATCTCATCATTTTCAATTCAGTCAGATCAATACCATAAGTTTACTTTTTATGTTTTAAAAATTACTTGCTATAATATTACCAATTACTCATATTTTCCTCCAGTAATGTGTTTCCCATACAGCCCTCATTCACTCACTGCCAAAAAATAATGGGGTGGCTTGGAGGACTGTTCCTGTTGACACACAGACACAACTAATTTGTTAAGGTTAATACATTTTACATAGACTACATGCTTTAAATCAATAAACCGGGGACGTGTCCAGGGTGTACCCCGCCTCACTGACAGAGACGGGACAACACCGCCCCTCAACCAGTGACCCTGCAAGGAAAAGGGGGCAAAGAAAATGAATGGATGGAAATCAATAAGAAATTTGCATTAAAATCACTGTTTACATTTAAAATGTAGCAGTATTTAGTTAAAAAAAAGTGAATATTATGTTTTTTCTTACTGGAGAATGATAACTTTTTGTTGCTGAAACCAATTTCACAGCCGAATTTTGACTTCTATTTCCTAGCCTATAATTTAACTCACTGTGGCTTTCTCCTAGATTAGTGAAGTTGGGCGTAAATGAGAATTAAAATTTAATAAATATAAAGCAGACGATATCTGTTGGTGTTTATTTTAATTTGTTTTCGGTGGAAAGTAAGAGCATTAATAATAAAACTGCCAGGAGTCAGTGGGATTGTTGTTCTGCTGATATCATCAGCCTAAGAAAGTCAGTAAAAAAACAAAACAAAACAGGAGAGTTGGGAACGCTACTGAATTTTGCATATCACTTTTTGACTTTTGCTTTTTATTCAGTGTGCAGAATTAAAGATGTTAGGCAGAAAAAAAACACTATTTCGACCCAATTAAAATGACCTGACAATCACCCTTTTTAAATTGTATGCTCATGCAGAAAATGGGCAACCTTTAGCTATGATACAGACAGAATCAAACAAACCAACAAAACAAATCTGCATCCCAGGCCTGAGGCTACAAAAACAATTACCAGAAAATCCATTTATACATAGGCAGCTTCCTATTCTTTTAATGACACTATTAATGAAAATGTTTCACTGGCTGGCAAAAGGCCAATCTGTGTCAGCCACTTTGGGGCTTTTTATGGCCACAAAGGGGAACACACTACTTCAGATGTTTACACAGAGAAATTAGAAATAAAAGTAGGTGTTTTACGGTCAGCTGATGTTTCTGTTTGTTCTGTCAACCTGTTCATCAGAGTTTGGAGAGAGTTCAATGAGGCTTAAGCAGTTTTATCAAGAAAAAAAAAGTCATGATATTTATGCATGCAAACTAACGGAAATCTCATTCATGAATGCTTTTAGAGTTTAAAAAATTCACTTTTCCTCCACCACTTAAAAAAAGGGGCCTGCTGCAGTTCATCCGAAGGACAAGACAGCAACACACAATAACTACAACGGTTTCTGGTGAGGAGAGGAGCAAAGTGGGAGATGAAGATTAAAAAGTACAAGAAGGAAAAGAGTGGAAAAGAGGAAACTTGGCACATGTTTTTTTGTAATCCGGTTTTCTATAAATCAAAAATATTTTTGCAAAGACTGGTATTTTCCATACTCCTCAAATAAGACTTTCAGCATAATTGTAGCAGGGTTCAATTTAACAATGTTATAGATGTGAAGTTGGTCAAAATTGGTTTATTTACTCTTCAAATTAATTTTGTTTTGTCAAAAAGTTTTCTCTCCTGACATTCATTGGTGTACATGTTCTTGTGGCAGTTGGTGGTTTCCATAGCAACCGGTAACCGACAGCCTCTCCCGGTTTTTTTGTTGCCGTCTGTAACTGTGACATCTTTACAAGTATTATATTTTAGTGTGTATTTTAGACAGGGATTCATGTGTACATTTTCCATGTTTTTTTTTATATGTTTTTAATAGTTATCGCTATTAATGTTAGTTATGTTTAATATTACCACTGTTAACTGCTGCTTGTTATTTATTGGGAACCGTTGCTGTGTAGTTTGTTTAGGGTTGTTTATTGATGTTTTATTTAGTGTATAGTAGCAGAAGATGCTGAACTGATGTTTACCATCAACTAGATTTGTTTTCTTTTGTTAGAATAAGTGCAGTGAACCTTAGCGTGCCTTTTCTAAATAGACACGCTCAATATTTTTATTTTCAATTTCAGCACCATTCAAAGTAAATCCTATTCCAGTTTGTATTATATATTTATTTTATATATAAAAATCAGGCTCATTCTCAAAGAGTATGTGTTGTAGCAAATTAATGATGTTTTGAGAATTCATTCAAAATTATTTTGTAAGGGGGAACCAGTTAAATTTCAGAAATATTAATATTTTTTTGTGTCTGCTTTATGTGTATGTATCAGTAAAGTAAGTAAAGTTATTGACTTTGAACTAAAGTATCATGATTAGTTTCCTTTGTAGGGCAACAACAAAGTTTTACTTTATGGTTAACACACAAAATGTCTGCTCTCAAAGCAGGCATAGCACGCGTACTTGTGATATGGTGAGAGTTTCAAATTGCAGAATTTCGATGTAAAGAATGCCAGGCAGGCTGTGTAGTGTAAGATTTATTAGATGCCAGACTGTACAATTCCTTGCTGCAGGACAATCACATCACAACATCCCACAGAGACGTCAATCCTTCAATGACTGGAAGGCAGCTGGGTGTTGTTAATGTTCTTATTACCAGATTCAGACCCCAGGTTGCCACAACAGTCAAATTGCACAAATCCTAATTTGACAGGTGTTGTCTTTGACATCAGGGAAGCCCAGCTTCTGACGAATCAGAAAAAAAAAAAAAAATCTCCATTACTTCATGTTATTACAAACAACGTACGCCATTAATGATGTACTGCTGTTTTTTTTAACAGCCTTTGTAAATTGGGATGAAGCGTGTAAAATGTGGTGTTTCTGCATTAAATAAGTTACTTTTGCAGTTATTATACAGTTAATCATTTATATTAATAATCCCTAGTTATAATATATACTGTTAAATTTATTTCTGATGTATGCTTTTGAAGCACTAGGAGTCTTGCAGAAACTTAAAAAAACATTAATAAATAAATCACAATTTTATTGCTCATTTTTACCCCATAAATTATCAAGACTATTTTTCTTCTGAAATTCCTACTTTAATTATCACTACCATTTGCTATTACTATATTAAAGCTGTCTCTCATATTTTTAAGTTAAAATGTCACTTGGTGAAGAGGCTCTTCATGTTCAAGTTCCTTCTGCTCTTAACAGAGCGCATTAACAGCCAGGTTTTAATTGAGGCAGGACTATTTCTTGGTCTGTAGTAACCACAGCCAGCAGTGTTAATGCACAGCTGATGGCTAATGACAGGTGTATTAAGTGATCATGGGATTTTAATGGCCACTTATCCCCGACTGTCAAAGGCAGAGTCTGCAGAAAGCTGCTGGGAGCAGCTGCAGCACCTGCCTGTCTGCCAGAACCGACAGTCCTCCCTCCACACAGTTTCTTTTTTAGCTTTGTTCTCCTCGTCTCATGGAAACACCACCGGCCTTTTTAACCCGGAACATCTGAACTACATGAAGCTCAGATTGTTTTTCTTTTACAACCAACCTGATGGCTAGCGGATTTAGTCGTCAGAGTATAGCGTGACTGAGCAACGTGAAATAAATCATTCTCACAACTGATTAAAAATACATCTAAAGGATGAATTATTGACCTTTGCACAGAGTGATCTTTTTTAACCATTTAAAGATTAATCAGGAGATTAAGAATAAGCAATAAGGACCAATCACTACTAAGGATTATAAGAAAAAGTAATGGAATCAAGACTCATCATTTATTTAACCTAACCTACTTAAAATGGATTATTTAGGTAAAAGGATCAAAGATAAAAAAAACAGAAAAACAAAGGTATTAACATGTCTAAAAGAGGAAGCTTTATAACAAGTGATAAAAGAGTTTAAAGTCACCAAATCTGTATCCATCTCTAGGACTTTAAAGGAAGCAGTTTTCACCCTAATTGTGAGTTGGTCTGTAATTTAATCTGAGAAGAAGAGGTAAAAGGAGAAACAATTCAAAGTCTGGTAACCACTAGGACCAGTCAGTTTTATGCAGGAGAACCGCTGGGAGAGAACAGGAAAAAAGTGTCTGCCTTCTGCGGTGCGAAATTGGGTTTTTGGACTTCTCCAAAAGTGCAGAAAACTCCCGTCTATCAAACTGGCTGAGAGGGAAGCTTTGGTGTAAACAGCTGGTATTTAAAGTGAAAGGTCACTCTGGAGGTGGCGGTGGTCGGTTTATTTAAAGTTACCAAGCGACACTGGACACACATGCTACGTGGATGGAGGAAAATTAGCTTTATGTGAAAATACATAAACACAGTGTAGCACATGATGCAAATAAAAACAAATATTCCAAACTGGTTAGAAAAGACCATCATGTTGCTCTGATCCAGCTGAGCCAGGCCAACATAGTCTGAATCTGTTCAGATCCTTCAGACAAAGCTTCTGGGAGAGGAGTCGTCACAAGAAGCTCATCAACCAATCACAGACAGACTTACAAAAGCTATGCTAAGCAGCTAATATTAAAGCAGAGTACTTCAGTAAAAACTATGCCGCATTTCTTAGTGTTGTTTTCACATTCAAAGTTTAAAACATGTCATTATTCTACTGATTAAATAAGTTTCCATTTAACATTAAGCACATCAGTCTGAGTAAGTAATTTAATATAATCTATAATATTTGTAGGTTAAAACATGGTTTGTATTTTCATATTTTGATGTTTATAACTGTTGGAAAATACAAATAAAATAGTACTACAATAAGTAAGACAAGCTCATCAAAACTAGTTCTGTTACAATATATGAGTATTGAACCCAATACACCTTCATTCTAGGTTTCACATAATAATTAACAAAATTAAGGAATTTTGTAAATTACTAATTAGTGTCAAAATCACCATAAAGAAAGGCGTTCTATTCTCTTCAAGCTGCTGATAAAAATACAAACTGTGGGCTCTACTTCCTTGCAGCTAAACAATAATAGCCAACAAAGCAAAGAGCTGCAGCTGGAAGTTAGAAACAGCTGTAACATTGCAAGTGAACCCTAAGTAACTCCCTTGCGGGTCTCTGTAGGTGTTAAGATTGACAGGAAATTGCAAAGGATATGACCTTACACAAGCTTAGCTACAAAGCAGTCGCTAAACTTCAGGAGGCGTCACAAAGACTCTAATGTTTTCTGAGAGTTTAAGAAGATCAGGAACTCCTTCATTTCTACACAACAACAAAGACATAAAGGTGACCTATTATGCTTCCTTGAACAGGTTGGGATACATACAAAAAAAATGTTTATTACATTTTTTGCTCAAAATTATTCTTAGATAATGAGATTTTAATCTGGTCATTTCTGCCTCTTTTGACCTCCTGTCAGAATAATTTTATGTTTTAAGGGCTCTTATCACTTTAAATTGATAAGCTGCAGCTGGCCATGCCACCAACTCAAAGTTTACACTCCTGTACAACCCAAAAGAATCCAGCAACTGGTTTCTGGATGGCAAGTCAACAATGTGCCATTTTACAGCACATGCAGCAGTAAAAGAACTGACCAAATGTACTAGAATTCAGCTTGGGTTGCTTGGTAACCAGCTGGGTTGCTAGGTAACCAGCTGGGCTTCGCTGGGGTTGCTAGGTAACTGGCAGTGTCTGCTTATTTGTGACGTTACATTCGGAATTTTTTTTTGAAATGGCTCATTTTCCAGATACCAACAAACATTAACTTAGTGCCAAAAACCAGCAGGGTGTTTTTGTTTTTAAGTGCTTGGACTGATTGTAGACACAATAGAGGCCCAAATGGAAGTACAAAAAATGTAAAATGGAAGTTTTTCATAGCACGTCCCTTTTAAATATGGTGGACGGCTTAAGATATTTTTATAGTTATACAAAACTTTCCCATAATTATTCTTCAGTTGTAAAGAAGTTAGCAGCTGTGAATCAAAACACATTTTCAAGTTATCTTGAGAAACGCAGTTGAAGTAGATGAAAATGTTGAATGTTTGTAGAAGCTACAGGAGGGACTGCGGACGTGTTTATGAAATGAAAGAAGCACAACACACCTGATTTAACCTGATGAAATCCATTAGCCCTCCTCTTTTTGTTCTGATCAAGACTTCTCTTATTTACACCCTGCAATCTACAGATAAGAGTTCCTCCTTCTAATGACAAATGAATGCAAATATAATTACCCTACAGAGACTTCGCAGGTTTACAAGAGTAAAAGAAAATGTTTTCGCTGTACACACGTTTGAATATTTTCAGATGAGATCTCAAATGCTGTCTGATGCAAGTGTGGCTTTAGGAAAAGTATAGAACATCTGACAAACACACGGTTAGAAAAACAGAAGAAAGTTCACAGGAAACAAACATCAGCGTTCACATATTGGACAAACATACGGGAAGCAAGCGGTCATGTGTTGTGTTTTGGCGTTTTGACACAACAGGAACGATGTTTGTTCTAAAATAATGAGGAGATGAGATGAGGAGGCTGGCGGTTCACCTTTGAACTGTATTTTTTAGAGAAGAGGTAGGAACACGGCTTCGTTTTCTCTCGCTCATCCTTCTGGCAAAGATCATTTCTCACCGTGATTCTCCCGGGGAACCAACTAAAACACATCCAACACCCACATAACTTCAATTTAAGATCTGTTCCTCAGTTAGTGATAGCGCGGTCTAACATTTCACAGTATCATTTCCCGAAGCTTTGTCTCTCCTTCCGATTGGTGTGATTACCCCTGCGGCATCAGTCCTCTGCGAACGGCGGCCGTAATCCCCTATGGTAAAACTCGGCGCTGGGTTTTGACGCCACAGCTGGACGGCGGTGAGCTGTGGGTCACCAGTGCCAGCCTCTTCCTCAGAAGAGCACTAAACAACACCAACCGGCGACATGTTCAGGTTCCTCCTCTCCGTCCGCCGATGTAATCTCTGGATCAGTGCGTTTGTCTCGGCGGCTTCACACATCTCATCAAGCTGCGTTTGAAACACTTGTGGTTTCATTGATTTCCATTAGCACAGTTCACATCTCAAGGGTGAGGACAAGGCCGCGTTGGTGGGCGGATTTCAACACTACAGATTGTTTAACGCACTTCAATCAGGGGAAGTCAAACTCAGTTTCCTTTTGGGTCATATTAGAAATCTGAATGCTCTTAAAGGGTTGGTTATGTCCGAATGTATTGATAAAACCTATTAAACTGTTAAAATATTGATAATTAGCTCTTCCTCCTGGATTTTGTGATTGTTTTTGTGTTTTTTTTTCAAATCACAGATTTTGTGGCGCTAATTCAGAAATATTTGTAAGGAAATTTTACAATATTTGCACTAATGTATCATGATAAATGTGATTTTTTGGTACTCACCTATCAATCATGGACTACAACTTGACATCAAGTAAGGCTGAGGTAGCACTGACCTAAACTCAATGTTTTTGACAATTTTTGAAGAAAATATGCTGTAAAATCAGAAAAATGTGGGGATTTGTTGATTTAGAAAAATTGGTGGGACTTTTTAATGTGATTTGGAGTCCAGAGGGCCAAACAAAAAGCTTCGGCGGGCCAGATTTGACGTGTTTGCACTTCAGCGCTCTATTTAGATTTTTTTGGTTGTTCCTTTCTGTGAAGTTTATTCCCAGCTTCCCACCTGCCTCCATACTAGGAAAACATAAGACAATCTCAGCTGGATTGTGGTGCGAACCAGCGAGCCGGACCTCTATAGGAACACACTTAGGCACTAAGAGCCATTCGACGGTCCAGGGGACATACTTGAATGTCATGTTAGATCACATCACACATCCTCAGGGTGAGGTCAGAGCAGAAGAGAGGGAGAGAGGAAGTTTTAAATTGGTGAAAAAACAGAGCCGAGTCTCGCTGCATCCAAAGGAGAAGCATTAATAATAGAAATATTCATGTACTTCAGCAGTTTACCATCAATATGTACACAGGAAAAGTGTAAAAACAATTATACAATCCATTTAACTGTTATTTCTACTCCTTATAATTATCCCAGTGACACTAGCACAAGAATGAGAATCCAAAACTGTATTGAAAGTGTTACTGACTGAAACGTAATGAAGACTTCTTTATGTTCATGTTATGTCATATTTGTGACAGTGTAAGTCTAATGCACACTCCTTCAAATTAAAAACTAAATATCAGATAAAAAATAATAATAAACATGAATAAAAGGCCTGGACTGATCTGATTTTAAAAAGGTTTCAATAGCGCCAAATTTTCCACTGTATTGTTTCTGCGGTTAATGTCTTTTTAATGAGATGCCAGAGAAAATGCTGAGGAGAGCATTTTTTTTTCTCTACAGTGAATAGAGTTACACCAATCTTGCTGTTCCCCCACTTGTTGCTGCTCACTGCTAATGAGCTGGCTGAAAGAAGGCTTCTTAAGAGGCAATATTTTCTGTCAATAGGCTGGCTACTCGAACAGATTCTCACTAATTAACCAGATAATGTCACCTTGCTATACTTGAGTGGCAAAAAAGTTTAACCTTTAGTCAAAGCTTAATATATTGTGACCATCTCAGGTGTTAAGATTTTCCATTATAGGGATTAAACCATCATCTTTCTACAGCAACCAGTCGGCTCTGCTTCTGTTGATTCATCATGTGTCCAGATATTTTCATCTAGAATTTCAGATACTGATGGATAATATCCTTCCTTTTGGGTTTTAGCTTTGCTTGTACTGTTGTAAAAAACTGTCATGGGTTTGGGTCCAAACCTATATTCAACTTAACTAGTCTTGGATTATATAAATCTGCTGTTTTGGTTTTAACTCATATGCAGCATTATTTATGCAATTGCAACTACACAATTTGCTTTACAACAGAGCCAGACAGAGGGATAGTAAAGGAAACCATGCATGCATATGAATGTATATCGGGTACTTTGCTGAAAACTGCATACAAAAGTGCCACCATGCAGCCTTTGTAAGAGATGTACTTGTATCAAAGTACAACATGACTGTTGTAATATGACCTTTTCAAATTGAAGTAAGTTGGTGGACGCCTTGTTAGCTGATGTCATTTTGGGCATCCTGGAGCGGAACTAATTTTTTTTTTAATCAAATACAATTATTAAAATTTAGTAGAACAGTTTTGATGGAGTCATCCCCTCCGTCATGATCTTTATTCATGCCATCATGAAATATTAAAACTGCTGAATCAGCCTGACGCATCAGCAGGGTGCACATTTTGTCACCTGATCTAAGCGCCTGTGTGATGATCGTGCCTCTAAGCTGTCAGGATCAAACACAGTCATACGTGCCTCACGTAGCAAGAGCATTACTGGGACTGCCTTTGTCAGCAACGCGAGCTTCTTAACTAAATGTCAGCTAACGAGGCTAACAGAAAAAAAAGAGGCAAGCTCATTAGGACGTGCTATGATCCAACTGGCCTCCAGCTGTAAGACTGGGTGGTTGTAAATAAAATTTAGCTGGGGAGAAAGTCAATGAAGTGATGATGAAAATGAGGCCCCCTGATGCAGCTGATTGATTTTTTTTTGCCAGTGAAAAATGGCAGGTGTGCAGGGACTACTTGTCGGCGCTGCACAAATCGCAAACGGTATGGGGAATCGTTTCCAATTGGTATTCTCATGTTATCTGATTTTATCACGGCGTACGAGGGTAAGCCTTGAGATTCAGAGCAGAAAGGTGTTGACCTTGGCGGAAAAATTTCAAACCACGCACAGATTTGAAAACTCAGTCTGGGATCAAACTGCATGGCTGAAATGAAAGGGAGAAATACTTGGGCGTCTTTTTTTTGTTTGACACGCAACATAAAATAGGTTTTAAGTGAGAAGATTAGGGGAGTTTAAAGTTATCCAGCTGACAGTTTCTCAGATGCAGAAAAGAATCAGTATTTATGCAGCGCCTCAAGTAAGGGTTTAGTCCGTATAGAACAAAGATGGTGTCTTCCAGAGATGCTGGAGGTGAGATTTCAGGTTATCAACATTTAAGCCCAACTTAATACCTCACCATGAAAAAATGAGTTCAGAATTTGCAGATGAAACAGTTTAGTGTGAGAACGAGCAGAGCTCATTTATCTGTTTAGACTCGAAATACAGATGTGAAACGGATATAGTAAACATCTGTATTACTGCTGTAAGAACAATATGGCACTAGAAATATTGAAAGTGTTCACTGATGCTCTATTTCAGATCTTAGAGCAAATAAATAACATTACACCCAATCAAAAATGATTTTAAATTGATTTGTAAATCAATAACAAGGATTATGGAGAGTTAGAATCAGACGGGGAAAAAATAAAAAATAAAAGTACGAGAATAAAGTGGTAATAATACAAGAATAAATTCGTATGAGAATAAAATAATGAGAATACAGTCATAATATCTAGAGAATAAAGTCATAATATTACCAGAATAAAGCCATAAAATAATCAGAATAAAGTTGGAATATTATATATTTAATTTGATAAAAAATAATTTTTTTGATGGCCCCAATACAATTCAATTCAAAAACATTTTATTGATCCCAAAGGGAAATTGAATAATGATTATATAATGCTCTGTCATAAACAAGAGATTTGGTTGGTCAAAGTTGGCCTCCATGGATACAACACACAAAAGTTCAACATCCAAAAGTAGAGTCGTCCTGATCACCAGTTACTGTCTCTGACATTGATCGTTTTAAGGTTTTACTAATACAGAATCCCAGTCCAGAACGTCAACAAAAACAATAAAACTAACACTGTTTATGTTTGAAAGCTCTTGTTCTGATATAGACTTTGACTAACTGTGTGGAAAGCTCCGTGTCCTGCAGCGTCATGACCGGGTATATTGTTGTTTACTGTTGTTTTAATCTACTTACCCCCTGATAATGAAACTTTTAGATTCTCTGAATTACTAATTATTAATCAAACAATTTAACCAGTAGGGATTCCTTAGGTGTCATTTCAATTTCAAACATCCTGCAGAGAATTAAACGTCTGTCTCATTTGGCCATGGATGTTTATGTTACAATTGCACTGTTTTTGCAGCAGATCTGATCCCACTCAAATCAGTGAGTCACTTTTCACTAGAAATGTTCAGTTTGATAATCTGATTATTCAAACTGTGCAAGCATTTACTCCAAAACTGCAGCTGGATATTGTTGGAGTGATTTAACCTTGCGGTGAAATTATGTTCTTAGACTTCAAATCTCAAATGAATCTTTTTTGCCAGAGCTAAAAGCCCCTTTTTTTGCCTTTTGCACAGATTTGGGTTGTGTCAATTTTAATACCCATTAGTGCTGAATGCGTGTAAAGTTCATTGGAGATAATGAGAACTAAATAAGAGATGCTGAAAGGACCGTTTTTGCTCTCTGGTATGACATGCCAGCAATTTCTAGAGTTGTTTCAGTGTTTATAAGTAGACAACCCTCACAGCTTTTTAAATGTTTCTTTTGTGCTCAGTTTTACAGTTTAGAATAAGAAAAAAAAAATCAAGCCAAAGTTGGTATTGATGTGTATGACATCAATTTTACATCATCCTGCTAGTTTTTTTTTTTTTTTTTTTTTTAATCTTTCCTTAGAGCCTTTTTATTCAGGTGATTTCAGTCAGTGGCTGGAGCTCCTGTGATGAGAAAGCTAAACAGCATTTCAACACGTTTTTTATGTTAACGTTCGTTACTTTTCCACAATCACATGCCCAGATACTTCTTTACTTTTTGGACAATTTTTAAATTTATGGACTATGTTTTGATGGATCACAGTAAAATGAGCAAAACACACACAGGCAATTTCAACACTGAGCCAGTGAAGATACGTACAGTGTTAAAGTTACACTAAACTCAGTGTCAAATTTTACTTTAATTAGTGTTAAATTGGGTTGTAGAGTAACACAACTGTTAATAAACTTTTGCTTTACAGAGATAAATAACTCTTCCAGTGTTATTTCTTTATAACATTGCTACTTTTTAAGTGTTATTCTAATTAATATCCAATAGTGTAATGGTGCGCTCACACCAAAAGCTTTTTGAGCATCTGGTTTACGTTCAATCAGATGCTGAACGTCGGACGCGCTCGACGGTCCAAACAGTTCAAATCTCGCCGCGATAGACGCTTGACGCGCCTCCACATAGACTTTGAACCAGACGCGCCTGACGCTCGTTTGGTGTGAAAGCACCATGAGATCTATGCAACTCTGTTAATTACATTTATTTCATATTAACACTTTTTAGTGTTAAAATATATCAAATCCAATCAGTGTCAAAAGCATTACTAATTATATGCTGCTTTATTATAAACCTATTTATTGAAATCAACAACAATATTTAATGTTATTATCACTCAAAGACACAACTTGAACTATACAACTTGTCCTACAACTAGAAGGACAAAAAACATCTTCCATGGATGGATCGATGAAGATAAACCATAAAATACTGATCAAGTTTGTGGCTTTGCTAGTTGAAAATGAGCTTTGCGTGTGTTTATGCCGAGAGAAACAAATCTATTTGTATGCAACAGGTGTAAGGTTTGCTTTACATCCTCCGCCTGAGCAATACCTCCAATTATGACGCCCGAGCATCCGTTTTAAATGTTTTATTTTTACCACAAGTTGTTCTTGGGACGTCGGAGTGCTGTTTTGAACTCAGTCGCCTTGTTCTGCGCTTCCTGTGAGCCGCCTGTCAGGCCCGTAGCAACAAATATGAAGAGAAAAGATCAAGTGTATCAACAAAGAGAAAACATTCTTTAACGGCAGCATCTGTGAGCGTCTTACTTGCTTTTTTATTTTTTATTTTACATGAGTGGGTAGACGAGGAGCAAGTGGGCGGTGAGTGGAGGAAGAAATGGGTTGGGGGTGGACGGGAAAACGCAGAGAGGGGGGTTGCTGCTGAACAGACGAACTGATGGCCTTTCGCTGTGTTTTACAGCTCTACAGCCCGGCCAAGATTGTTCTCTGCTTCCCAGAAGACAGCAGTCAAGCTTCTGGAGTCTGATGTTAATTAGAGCCTGTCAGCAGAGCGGCCTTTTAAGAAAGGGGTCAGTGAAGGAGGTCAGTGTGCTATATTATAATTATTTTACATGCTTAAACCACCGTGCCATTTAGTTTTGTCTTTAGAAACTTGACACCAAGACAATGTAACACAAAGGAGGGGGTTACCTGTGCTCTTTTTCAAACTTTGGTTTTTAACTCACTACAGTCCTGTGGCTCATCACCTCGAGCTGAACAACTTCATTTATAAACGAGACGAGCAGCCTCCACTCACATCAAGGCAACAGAAAATCTAAGCCAATAAGATAAAATAACCACCACTTTTTCAAATAAAGAGTGTCAGAATTGCCATTTCATCGAGTTAGTTATGTGCGTGTGTAAAGAGCAAAGAGAAACAAACAGGGAAACAGAGGAGACCTCCAGGAAAACATATAAATAAAGAGATTAAAAATAATAAATGAAAATACTAGAAATATAGTAAGACAAAAAAAGAAATTAAAAGGAAAAAGTAATAATAATAATGGCAGCTAACCTGGTAGAGTGTCAATTTACACCAAATGAGTTTAAATTGTTCAGAAGAGCCACACAGCATCATCCTAATTTTCTCAAGTTGAAGAAAGTAAATAATATCTGTAAGCTAGTGTAAAATAAAAAAAAAACGGGGTTGGGGTTTTTTCCATTTGAGTAACATTACTCAAATGTTACTCAACATTTGAGTAATGTTGAATGAAGCGATGAAGGCCATGAAAGTTATCATATGGATCACAGTTTCAGAAGAAATTGACTCACAGTGATGATGTCATCGATGGCTAAAAGCACCCAAACATTTCCTGTGTACAAATGCTAATAATCAGTCCCAGAACCACATGTCATGTTACAATCTTTTTGTTTTAACCCGACAACAACCTCTCACGGACTGATAGCATATGCCCGATCACTTTGCAGTGAAAGCATTTTAAAAGGCATCAAATTCTCCAAACCCAAGCAGATTTTAACAGATAAGAACATGGTGGAGGAGAAACACAGCTCTTAAAGTGGGGATGTAGAAAATAAACATTCTTATTTAGAGCATCTTGAAAATATACCAACTGAATTCTGAAGTGGAAGGAAAATCAGAAATGTTTTCAAGTTGACAGCTGAATATTAATAGTTAGAGCTTACCGCTTTTTTTTTTTTTACCAATACACTGCAGAAGCGCTTACAGAGCCTAGATGCAATACATGTACCACATACCAACATCTGGATTTCAACTGAAATCATGGAAGAAATGTCTGCAATGTTAAATGAGTTGAAAGACATCACAGTGCTGGGTTGGATTGGGCCGCTTTTTTCCCTTATTAAATAAGATTAGAGTTGAAAAACTTCATTCTGTGAATAGGTTTGCCTGAAATGTATAAAAGGGCAAATCCATTGTCATTGCGTTGCATATAGTTAGTTAATCTTGTCAAGTAGCTGAGCAGAAATACCTCTAATTTTCTGCAGAACTACGAAGCTGTGAAGAAACGAGTATAACCAATATTTAACTGCAAAGAAAAACACAATTTATCGGTTTCTTTTATAGATCTATCATAATTTATTGTCGTTTTGCAGCATATTAAGAAGTGAGTAATGAATATAAATGAGCAGAAATTTGGTGAAATGTTTGCCGTGTTGTTGTTTTGAGTGAGAAACATGCAGCAGCAGCAGCAGGAGAGGATTCAGCTTCATTTCATAGTCGTCTCTCCTGTGAGCTGCGCCGATGGCAACACGGTTGTGAAGCTGTTAACCCACAATACATCAGGCGACACCTGCCAGTCCCGTGCTGACCTTTCTATTTTGTCCTCGACCCACTCCTGTCTATCCTGCCTGGCAGCGTCGGGCGGAAATCTCCCCGGGCCCGACTGTGCCATGTCCATTCACTGCTTCCACCCTGTCAACCAGGAAACATCTTCAGATTGGATTGCCTGAGCCGCTAGCCCCCCGCTTCCCCCGCCGTCCCACATAGCTTCTGGCTAAATACGTCCCTGCCCTCATCCTCACACGGGTGGAGACAGGTAAAAATGCGCGGCTGTCCAGCCGGACATTCATCACACCTGCTTCCCAACACAGCAGAGATAATACAGCATTACAGTCCTCACCTTCATCATGCTGACATTTGTAACGCCTCGGCAGAGCCGCTGTTTGATCCAGCACATGTTTCAACATCACATCTTTAATCTGTGTAAACAAGTCAAAGGCCAGCGTTGCACGGGGAGCGAGGAACATTATTCAGAGCGAGGCGGCGCGAGGCACGCTGGCCTGAACCCTGACGGAGATCAGAGCGTGCAGCCGGGTCCGGAGCAGACAGACGTGGCTCGGGCCGCTCTTTTCCAAGCAATATTTGAGGGAAGATTCCTTGTTCGGATTCATGTGTGCATTCCCAACCCCAGGCTGTGGCTATATCTGAGAGTGAGAGACTGTGATGTTTGAAACTGACGTTTTTAATCTGTGCCGCTTTTCTCCCCATGATGTGATCTGCTGTACTGTTGACAGGGACTGGGAGGCGGATAAGTTGTTGATCTAAGAACACATTTCTNCAAACAGATCCCAGGAACAACATCAGACATCTCAGTCCAGAGATGTGCAGTTCTAGGCACAGCCAAGATACTGCGCAGAACCCTCAAGCTCCCAGGCCTCTGGTAGAGGACCCGAGCTCAGAGGATGAAAGAGACCACCCACGGAGGGTGAGAGGGGAATTTTTTATATATATATATGCACATTTCTCTCTATATAGTACAGTACAGTTTCAAAACTGCATATAAGAGACATCACGCCACTATCGCAAATGCTTAAAGCTGACAGGTTAGGATATGTCTGTGGGTTATATAAAACATCTTAATTTTATTTTATTTTTCTGCACAGAGTAATTGTTCGATGAGATTTTCGTCTGCTCAGTTCTCCCTATATTGAGCTATTTTAGGGGGTCTTGTCACTTTAAATCCAAATACGCTGCTGCTGGCCACGACCTTCAACTCAATGTTTACACTCGCATGGAAATGGCCCAAACAGAGGTGCAAATAATCAACTGTACGTCTTTGAAAAGCAGAATTGGAACCTCCTTCACGACCAACAAGATTTCAGCAAGCTCTATTGTAGAATTGGTAAGTCAATAACAAACACTTAACGTTTCTAGCAGCCATTGTACAGCACATACAAAGAAAAAAACAGCTGACTAAATGGGTGGAGCTCTGCCTGGGTTGCTAGGAAACAGGCTGGGCTTCTAGGTGAGGAGCAGTGCCTGATTTGTGAAGTTACATTTGGAAGATTTCTAAAACATGAACTTACTGCCAAAAAACAACTGGGTGGGTTTTTTTTAGGCAGCAGAAACGTAAATGGAAGGAAAAAACATGCAAATTATGAATTTAGCATAATAGGTCTTCTTAAAAGCATTCAAAGCACATGTCAAATCATGTTTCTACAAGGAAATCTGAATAATTACAATTCTTGTACTCCACAGGCTGGACAGGAGACAAATGGCTCGATTGCAGCTAAAATATGGATAATACATCCTTCACCACTCTGCTGTCTTCAATCTCTGTAAAGCTTGTTGCCAGCAAGACTGAGCATTTGTCCATGATGACTAATGCCCAGGATGTTGATAACAGGCATCATAACAATCCATGATGCATGGGGACCATTACGCTCTGTTATTACATTTGTTCTTCAGGCAATTTCATTTGTATTGCTACGCATTAGAAAATTCTTTTACAAGATGATATAATGCTGATTGTTATTTTTGAGGGCCAGAAGTCGATGCTGAGACAAACCATGGAGCCAAAAGGCCACAAAGACATAATTCATTGGCAGATTAATGACAAGCTGCGCTGTATTCATCCCCACTTGTTAATATGGCTGCGTTGTCTCGGTGACATTTTGCTTCTCAAAGCAACATGTTCAGGTCTGCCAACACTTTGTGTGCAACAGGGTTAAAATGAATAAATAAAATGGAGAGAGAAAGCACACGAAATCCCATACAGTGGCTGCGGCAGATCAGTCGGCACCCTGCAGAAGCTTGACGGTACATATACGAGTTGTCACATCTGCTCAAAGCCACATCACAATTTCTCACTGACCAGAGATAAAGTATGAATCTTTCACTGTGCGGCGAGGAAAGATTAGAACATCAGTCAAAGCAGAAATTCTGTTTGATGTTCTCAATTTAGAGAAAGGAAATAACTCGCTTACACAGCCTGTTTCTATATTTAATGCGCAGGCTTTTTAAAAACAAGGTAGATCCTTTTCTGTGTTTGGATTCTTTTAAATCAAAAATATAGATTAATATTTGAAGATACATACAAACCATTATTTTACTAAGCTTCATTTGTGCTGATAGATGTAAGTTATTGATTGTTTATTGGTGGGATTTCTCCAGCAGTTGCGTCAACAGTTTGAAAAATGTCACACATTATTGATGTGCAGCCATTTATCCTCTGAAGCCTCATGTTTTAAGCCTTCAGTAAAGTCTCATTATATGTGCTTTTAGACAATGGCTGGCTATTTGTGTCAAGGTACAGAAAGCTTATATAAATAATTAAAACTTTAATAATATTGTAGTTCTGAAGTGTAAAGTAAGGAGGTGTTGGCTCTCACTCGCTCATTATTGAGCACTGCCAGACAGAAGCTCTAAACAATTCTTCCCATCACGAAAAATGGGTGTTTGGAAATATTTACACTAGTCAAGACAATTCAACGGTTGGGTGAATAAAATAAAACAGCACCACCCATCACATTTAGTCGAACTGTGAGCAACATGTCAGCTTGTCATCCGGCTGCAGGCTGGAGCAGAAATCCTGACAAATTAACTGCTTATCGTATGCTTAGTATTTCTCCATCAAGAACTCAAAATCTTTCGCAACAAGCGCACAACATTTTTCAGTATGCATCAGCGCAAAAACACAAAATATTGCCAAGTGTTTTTTGATCAAATGTCTCCAAATAAGACAAAACTAACTTACAAGTAACTTTTCAGCAAGATAGGAGCTTGTTTTAAGTAAATAATTGCTTAATACTCGAATAAAAAAAAGGATTTGTTCCATTGGAAAATTTACTTATAACATGGGAAAAAAAATGTCTTGTTAAATTCAGATTTATTCAAGTCCCAAATGAGCAATTAATGTTACAGCAAGTATGTGAATATAAAAATACATATGAGACAAAGTATCAAAAGTGAAAAGGCAATGAAGCAAACCAAAACAGACATCAAAAGAGTACAGTATGTATGTACTGTATGATTATCGACCAACAGTTACTACAAACATCAGTGATATATGTGGAACGCCATAAGTTTAATAATTTGCCAATGGAACTGGTACTTTTTAAAAAATCAACATTAAGGAATTATTGACTCCTGTTTCTTGCTAAAAAGTTACGTGTAATTAATTAGTTTTGTCTTATTTTAAGTGCACAAAGATATTTGCACTAGAAACTAGAGAAAATACTTGGTAATATTTTGTGTTTTAGCAGTGTAGCAGGTTTATGTGAAATATATGTATCAAAATTTATACAAAATATAACGTGAACTGGTATCTGTAACATTATTTTACCAGTAATATGTATTCTGTTATTTTGTTGTGTGATAGTTTTTGCATTTAAATATAGGCAATAAGGTGCAGATTTGCTTTGATCTGGTGAAGCAGATTTGAAAATCCAAAATGGTTTTTAAGAAGTAAAACCAAACAGCATTTATTTTCTTCTGCCTTTCTGCAATGAGCAATCATTAAATATTTAGATTAGGAGCAGTGTGAGAGTGGAAAACGGAGTGTTTGAAAGCTCAAAAGAAATAAAAACAAAGAGCGTTTCAGCAAGCCTGTTATCTGGAGAAGACTGTGCAATTCTGCCGTGTCATAAACGTCCAGCAGCAGACGGTAAGGAATATGATCGACACAAAGACAAGCGTTCAGGAGGTTCAAGGGGAGTTTAAAGACAGCAGAAAATACAGGAACCTATAGATCAGCAGGAAGAAAGGAAAACATGAGAAACCAATAAAAATCAAACAAAACATGTTTAAAACAGGATGGGTTGCATGTAAACTTACTGGATGAGCCTCTGCTTATTCCCGCTCACTTTTCAAGCGCCTTTTGTTTTATTTTACAAGAAAAAGTTGTTGTTTTTTTCATGTTATGTTTTGTTGAAGTTTTAATTGTTCAGAAAGAAATATTGAGAGAAAATATGAATGAAATTATTAAAAATGTCAACAGGAAAACTAAACAGCACAACAAACAGCTAAAATAAGAAACAGTAAGTTAGCAAGATAAGGGAAGAAGGCTTTCCAAAATAAAACAGGATTGTAGAACTACACTGAGCAAAATAACTAACAATAAATACAGAAAACAGTCAAAGCTGTAAATACAATACAGCACATAACTGAATTTGATAAAACAAACTAAGACAAGACTGAACATTCATGGAAAAAAATGTGAGTGCTAATACACAAAATACAAAGACAAAACATAAAACCAGACATGACACTAATTTACATATTCAAAAAAGTGGTGGTATGAAATGCTACCTGCAGAAATACTTTTTCCATTAAATAGCTTCCTTAGTCTTCATCTACTGAAGCAAAAATACCCAACGTTGAGTCCTTCTTCAGTTTCACGCTTGTATAATGAAAAGTTTTGCTTTAGTGGTGCTGATGTTCAGTTTCTGATTTGTTGTCATCTGGACTGTCCAGTAAGGCTGAAAATAATCCGAATCTGGCCTCCAGATGGCAAAAATTTTAATTAACCTGCTTTTATTATTTCATTTTTTATTTAATAAAAAGACAAAGTTACTATTCGTCTAGGCGAAAACCCCCCTAAGAGTTATGAAATGAATCACCAGGAAGGACATACTAATTGGTATATTCATATTACTGAGGAGTGCAGATGAAAGTAGTAGGAGCTTCAGTCTGGAAACTTCATAACTTGATGCAAAGGCTTAACGCGATAGCGCCTGGAGAACATGAACATCACTGCAGAGCAAGACAGTTTTATGCTTTGTTAGTAAAGGTCAGGCTGGCACATTGATGATGTGCCTATTATCCATCTCTGCTGCAATCTGTTTAAAATTACCTCATTATGTTAATGACCAAATCAAGTGCACCCCTGGGCCCCCGTGCACTCCTCCTTAGATACTGCTTATGCTAAGTCACGGCCTACCAGCGCCATCAAGACTGACTTGATTGGAGCTATTTAACTCTACATGTATGCCACAGAAACCATGACACGTTATTAATTACATTAAAGCCCTTTCTCTCAGCCGTCTCGATCTCTGTATGAGGGTCGCAAACAGGTGAGGCTTTCAACCTGCTCCATCCATCAGAAACATGATGAGAGCAACGGGCCGACGTCTTACGTTTCCTGGAAATGTCAGCGTACTGCTGGGAGATGAAATGAAAAGATTCAGCTGCGTCGTTCTCCAGATAACTATTCTGTTATCGAGATAGAGAAAATTAGGGTATTTTAGTCAGTTGTTTTGTTAACATTATAAAGAAATGTGATTAATAGACCGTTTATAAGGTGTCGCTTCAGGCATCAGATCTAATTATAGCACACACTGTCAACGACATGTCATGTGGAAATGATTTGAAACTGTGGATCAAATTACAGGGAAACCTTGCAAAGCATTTTGTCCAAAGCAAAGGTGTGTTTACGTGATTAATTCTTGAAATTCAGGGTTTGCCCCAGTGTCTTATAAGCCTGGCAGGCCACCAGGCTTTACTGGCGGCCCGCCAGGCTAATCATTACTTAATTATTTAAGTCTTTTTAAAATGATTACATTTTTTAAGACTTTATAGTCTGTGTTCAGACATTAATCTTCCATTATAATACGTAAGTATCAAGCAATATTTTCAAATTTCCTGCCAACTTTAAACATTTTTTAAACTCAAAAACACGGCGGTTTGCTGGGTGAATGACTGCCGAGCGCCCCAGCCACCGGGTTTAGCAAGTTTTCTGGGGGAAACCCTGACATTAATATAGATTCTTTCTTCCTTCCAGAACAAGTCAGTCATTACATCTGCAGAAATACTCTAAATATCTGTAAATCAGAGAAGGAGGAAAAGTTGGTTCACTGCGTTGTGGTGTGATTGGAAACAAGCATCTTATTTTCAATTGGAAGAAAACAAAAGCGATGACTGTAGATTTTACGTGAAACAGGGTGAGGTCAAACACTATTTCCATCATAGAAGAAGAAGCTGAGGTGGTTCGAGTAAAAATACCTCAGTGTTCATCTGAACAATTGGAGTGAATCCGTCTACGAGAAAGGAAAGAGCAGATTGCACTTCTTGAGAGAGCTTCTGTTTGCAGAAATTATATTTAAATGTAATATTGTTCAGGCATGCAAGGGAATATCTGAAGATATTTATGTAAATTAAAATCAGTGTCAAAAGACCAGGGATCTTTTTGATGCCTAAATTGTTTAAATTATTCAAAACAGGTTAAAATTTTGATTCAGGATTAAATAAAATGAAATGGTGGCCTGCTGTCCATCTGGCATTATAAACACAGATATAGGATGTTAGACTTGGTCTTACTGTTTCTCAGTTTGTGATACGTTGCATTTTTGTGAATGGTCTCACTAAACTTCAAACCTTCTAAATTGAATTTACAATGCTGTTAATAAAGTTACTTAATCACTTGAAATGAACTTATTTTCAGATTTGTCAATCGTTTAATGTTCTCTTTTGTGAAGCTGTCTGTGATCTATGTCTTCAAATACGGTATTTAAGTTTTATTCATCAACATAATTAACAACGTACATAAGTGTTACTTTTCTTATAGAGGCTCAAAACAACATATTGGTTAACAAGATATTAGTATTATTTTCCATATGGACATATTTTTAACACTAGTTAATGCTCCAGTTCTCAGTGAAAGATATTTTTCTAAATATGCGTTTTATTTTTTTATTATCTAGAATTGGAAATATTTATCTCTTTCGTCAGTGCAGTTCTCTGGTTGCTTAAACAAAAAGACAAAAAGCTCAGATGAATACAAGTACAATTAGAAATATGAAAAAGCATACTTTCCATAAATAATTGATTTTTTTTTTTAAGGAAAACTTACTTGAGACGGCATGGGTGGGCTTTCATTTTTAATATTTTAAAAAGTTAAAGTTTTAAAACCGTAAAAAAGTTCCTGTTTGAACTGCAGCCTGTGTGGATTTAAACAAGATTTTTTAGCTTCTTTGAATCCATAACTTTTTCCTGGATGTTCAACTTGTAAATTGTGCACCAACTTTTGAAAAGTTGTGCTTTTTTAATTTCTCTTACCGCTTTTGTCGATGTTTCAACTGATATTAAAGATTTAAGTCTTAATAATGACATGTAAACTACAGCGATAAGAAGTTTGTATTAGCTACATATCTTGCTGTAGTTTAATTAAAATGCAGGCAAACAACTACATCGAAAACAAAACACAAAGGTAGTCCAGAGAAAATGCACAGAGGTTCGCTATGATTACAAATAACATCAGCTCATTTATTTCTGAATGAACAGAACCTTGTGCTACTCTCCAGTAAAAGTCACGGTAATTGATTGACTCCAATATAGCCTGAAGGAAAGTCAAAATCCCATCACGGTGCTTTCACGAGATATTGAATTAGCATTCACATTTTTCACCTATAGAACCTCGGCTGGTATTTCCACCAAACTTCACTCGATTTCCTCGGAGCTTTGTTTTGAGACAAAGTGAATGCTTTCATGCAGAACATGTAAGTGGCCTCCCAAGTTCCTATTGATTAGTCTGAAGCCTGCTGAAAGATCAGACACTCAGTCTTTTGACGAAAATCAAAACGCTGACCGCTGACCTGCTGCGATCTGTAAAATTAAACAGCTCTGTTTGTTGGGTTATTTGTATAGTTGATGACATTTGACAAACAAAGCGACCGGCTGGCAGTGGGCCCCGATATACAGCCAATACCTAAACGAAATAAATGCTACTTTTGTTTCTGCAAATGCAAACACTGGCAAGCAAAAAGGCACAGCAACAAAGTGAGTCCACTGGCCTTAATCACCACTCAGCAGCCACTTCAAGTGAAGGTTTTTGAAAAGAAATGCTGGGAAAAAAAAGAAAAGAAAAAAAAACTCACTCTGGTAATTCTGACCATCATTAACCTCCAGCTGACCCTAATTCAGATTCAAAATCCCTCGGATTTGGAGGATTAATGCTAACTTTAAATAATTAGGGTCAGCAGCGGACAAACAGCACATATATAAAACCAGCGCTGACATGACCACAATTGAATTTAATAAGACTTGCAGCCACAATAAGCTGTCATCCTATATGGAGGTGTTGGATATAAATGTGGAAGGAAATAACATGTTGATTAAACCGTTTCATGCAGCAGGCGTCGTTCTGATTTATCACAAGCCACAAATACAGGATGCCATTCATACACAAATGAGCTGCTGTTGCCAGTTGTTGGTTTCTATTATAAAAAATAAGTCCCCAGTTATTAGCAGTTAAAGGAGAAGCATTATAGCCATTACTACAATATGTGTGGACTAAACAATAGGAAAACAAGAAAACATTTTTCTTTCTTACTGAGCCACTGATGCTTCATGAAAATAGAGTGACAGGAAAAATTTTAAAGTTACAAGATTTTGAATGATTTAAAAACAAATTGGATAGAGGAATTTTTTTTTAATGTAAAAGGCTGCATAATTAAGCACACCTGCTGACAAACACATTGTTTTATGCACCTTTTGGTCCAATATATAACTACAACATGATCTTAATATAGTATAAACCAACACATACATAAGCTCCAACCAAGTAGCATAAGAGGTAATAAATTCTTCCACTGAGCTGAAGTAACTTCACTTCCATAAGTAAACGCTGTATGATGTGTTCAGCTAAAACATGTCGAGCACTGCAAAACATTTAACCCCAGCCGGCCTCCACAGCTCCATAAATGTATTCATTTTTTTCCATGGGGCAAATGGATATGCTGAGCTGGAGTCCAGACCAGTCGACTGTTTTCTGGACTGGAAGTAGGGCTGAAGATGGAAACATCCAGGCCTCGGTGAAATTTACTAAAACTTTGTTGGAGAGTTTGATTGAAGCAAACCTGAACTTTTGGGACACCAATTCAAAAAGCATGTTTGGTGAAAAACCAAAAAAAAGAACAACATAATCTGGGATTAAATTTAAAATGAAACTAAAACTTTCTCTTTATGTGGATGGCATAATGAAAAACGCTAAAATAGCATTAAGTTATTTTAAAAATATGCATTTTAAATCAATATTCTTGGATTGGTCTAAGCCTATGGCGCACCAGTCCTGCCAAAAATAAAGAATACAGAAATAAATAAACAAATGGCTTCTTATAATAATTATTGTGCATACAAATTCAGCAAAAAAAGACTAAAAAGACTCGTTTTTGTCAATAATAGTGTATAAACTAACAAATTATTTTTGTATTTTATCCATATCGTACTAACTGTTGTAATTTTATCCTTGCTACATTATTCACATTTATTTATTGTAAAAATGTATTTATCTCATTTTTATTGATAATTTTTTGTTCATTTATGTATTTGTTTTCACAATACAAAAACATAAGATGAATCATGTTAAATTTGGGTTATTTTTAACCATTAAAATTGTAATTATAAACTACATCCCTACAACAATTTCAAACACTTATTTATTTTTGCCTACAGTCAACTTAAAGCAAACTTTAACATTAAAGTACTCAGAGGAATACCTCTGCAATGTTTGGAAAGCCAGGAATAAAGAATTGTAAAGAAATGGTTGTATTATTAACTAACCCAACATTAAATATAACTGACTGAGAAAGTAGAAAAGTTCCCAGTGGGTTGTTGTTTCTCAGCTGCACGAGTCTTGTGAAAGAATGCAATATAACTTTGCGTTATATTTAAATGCTATTTCTTCTTCAGTTCAAATTACTCCATGGGAGTTAAAAGGCATTCTGACTTATGAGCTACACCGTGGAGCAGTGTAGTACATCAAGCACTGCTTAACCATGGCAGGACCTCACTGATGGTTTCTTTCTGCTGGTGGTAATATGCCTAGAAATGCTGCAAAGAACCACATTAATGCAAAGAAGAAAAAGGGCTACCGGCGAGCAAGTGTGAATGTAAACAGTTGGTTCCCTTCGTTCGCCTTATTTCACGTTTTCTTACTCCTAAGGTGGCCTGGAAATCAATTCAGTCCGGTATAATGAAGGATGTCTCAATTCCCAGTTCTGTGCAGGAGAGGGCTTCCCAGTGGAGGCCAACCTCCACAGAGTCCTTTCAGCAGACATACACACGCTTTTATTGCAAATTAGAGGCAATAAGAGTGAACCGAACTGCGTTTTTCTTTTCATAATCTGTTATTTTCCCATTTGAGCCAACAATGTGGACAATCCTATTGTCAGGCAGACAATGAAGCTGTTATCTTTCGCCAATAAAAATTTTTTAATTAAGTGCCGTCTTCATAGGGGTAAGATATTCACCTCATAACCTGGATAAGTAAATGTATTTACATACAGAGCATCAATAAATCATGAGGCAACAAGAAATAAACGCAGCCTTGCTGGCTGGAGAGCTTTTGTTGTCAAAGTTAGCAGTGGTTTGATGAATCAGGGCGTATAAAAGTTGTAATAAACATGCAGGTTCTTATTTGTTTACAGTAGAGGGGAACATGTTCTTACTTGTTTTTGTTATGTTGAAGTACAGACTGCAGTGTTGGCAGTAATAACCAGGCGCTCTCATTATTATCTGGGAAACACATTACATTATCAGCGCTAATAGAAACTCCAAGGCATACAGAGCTATTAAAGCTGATCCAGCTGTGCTGTCGTCATCAGAAAACAACCGAATTTGAGGCAGGATAGTTTGTTCAGGGGAACGCATTAGCTTTGAAAACATAGAAAGAGTTTCTAAAGGGCAGTGAACTGGAGAAAAACCGCTCTCTTGCACCAAACGTGGGTTTAACATGATGTGACCTGATGCCTCATAATAAGGAAAGCGTTCTGTACTTTTTTATTGCGTTCTTGTCAGCAATAAATCAACTTCACACAATATTGTCCTTGTACGGACGATGATTCTTGGTCACAAATCTTAAAGCGTTTTAAATCACAGCCGTCAAAGTCCAGCCGTCGAGGGCTGCCGGCTTTCTGCAACTTTTGGGTGTTTCTCTGCTTCAGCACACCTGAATCAAATGATTAGGTCATTAGCAGAAGTCTGGAGAACTTGACTGCATACTGAGAAGATAATTCAACCATTTGATTCAGGTGTGTATAACCAGGGACTCATCTAAATGTTGCTGCTTTAAACAGAGCCACAATCGTAAGAAAACTGCATCTATTTATTTAGCAGCAGAGTTGAGTATATGGGCAGAGTTCCCAAAAATTATACTCAAGAGTAGCACTACTTCAACATATGTTAACTCAAGTAAAAGTAAAAAGTACCTGAGTAAAGTAGTATTTAAAAAATCTACTCAAGTACCGATTAACTGATCAAATTATCAATCATTTAATATTTAAAAACTAAGAGGTAAATTTAAGCGGAAGGTTTGGTATTTTAAGGATGAAAATGACAATAATTCATATAAGTAATAAAAAAATAAAATCAAGCAAAAGATTTATTTTTCCTAATCAGTTTCTTTCTGTAAAAAACTTATGAAACTTTAAGAAAACTGGAGGTGTGTCTCTGTGTCTGGTGAATTTTTGGTTAAAACATGTTTGTTTTTCATTCAGTGGGTAGAGAATCCAGAAATTTTACTCAAGTAAGAGCAGAAATACTTCATAACAAAATTACTCAACTAAAAGTAAAAAGAACAGCGTAGTAAAAATACTCGTAAAAGTAAATTTTTTCAAAAAAAGTTACTTTCCTGCCATAATCCAAGAGGACACATTTCAGTCCAAAAACAGGATTTTATGTCTTTTGTTCTCAAAACTTTTAATACTTTTGCTTACATTTTCATTTTGAAAGCAGGACTTCATGTCAAAACTTCTCCTCGAGCTCAGACTTGGGCCCCGTTTACACGACAACGATTTCGGGGGAAAACAGAAGAGTTTTGTTGCGTTTGTGTGCATTTACATGAAACCACCGAATGTTTTCTCTGACAACGGCACAGATTGAAAACGGCTTCCAGAGTGCGATGTTTCTGAAACGTACCGTTTTCCGTTGTCGTGTAAACAGAGAAAACGGATCTGTTCGTCAGTATGACGCAAAACATAGCTGCTTCTACAATCCACAGAAGAAGAAGAAACTACTCACAATGCTGGTGTTATTGTTTCCCCATCACATACGGTTCCCTCAGCGTCTCTTCACCACACCGCACCGCCCAGGTGGCAAAATACACGGCTGCTTGTTCAGCCTCTTATCTAGAGAACTACGGACCAGCCCCGGCTCCAGACTAGTTTAACAGGNGCTGCCATCTTAACGGTTGTAACAGCTTTCAGGTACAACTCCTTTTTTACGCATGCGCACCTAAGTTTCAAAGAATCTAGCACCAACTAGTGGTGTGGCAGGACATTACACGTTTTCGATGTGTACCGTTACTGTGTAAACACAAATCGTAATTAGAACGTTATCGTGTAAACGATCCAACAAAAACGGAACAAAAGTGCCGTTTTTGTTGGATCGTTGTCGTGTAAACGCCCCCTTGGTCTCTGCTCAGACTTTCTGCTCGCTTATGCAACACCGAACTGCCGTTTGGCACCGTCACTTAGCAACCTCTCAGCCAATGGAATAAAAGTGTTGATATTTTGACTTTTTTAAAATTTCATTTATTTGGTAGGGACAGTTCACATTGGTTAACATTTTTGTAAATATCTCAGAATTAGCCAAAATACTATTTTTAATAAGTTGTCTCTGCACAATGAGTACTTTGTCTTGCTAAAAACAAACAGAGGTTATACAGAGAAGGTTGAAATGACTTAACTACATACATTTTCTCAATACAATTAATGCAACAGTAAATACAAAATAAGGAAACTACAACACTATTATTATAAAAAGTAAACCACTTATAGTTATGGAATGGCTATGCAATACTCAATGCAGACACAGTTTCAATTTCATTGAAGTGACAAGTTCCAGAAATCAAAATAAGACTGGTAAATGCTGGAAACATATTTTACAGCTTCTGTTTTTTTAACATGTTGAAGACATTAAGACATGCTAAGGAAATGCTTCATTAGAAAACAGTGAGCTAAGATACAGTCTGAGACCAACTCTAACATGAGCAAAAACTTCTCCTCTGAATTTATACCAGTGGCTATTTGCCAGTATGAATTTAACACATACTGCAAGGCTGTAGGCAGGGAATATGTATTGGATTAAATATAATTAAATAAATAAAAATAACATGCATAACACCGGGTGTTACCCCGCCCCCCCGCCTCGTCAACCCACAAACATTTCTCACACTGAATCTCATTTAACACCTGCTGTACGTATATTGGTGACTTGGTCGCTGAGCATTAAATGTCATGTTAAATATATCTTATTGATGGCGCGAATGCAGTGAGGAGCTTTCGGGCTGCGTGTTCCAGCATGGAGAAGTCAATCTAAGTTTCCTGGAGAACTGCGTTCGATGCGTGAGAATTGCTGCAATTTAAGATGACACTTCAAACAGCTAATTGATCCACTCATTGGAAAGTATCATCTAAATTTTTAACAAGCACTTTATGCCGCTTTCGAAGTGCTAATTAGGGATATTGATCCAAT
Source organism: Poecilia formosa (assembly GCF_000485575.1). Classification (NCBI taxonomy): domain Eukaryota; kingdom Metazoa; phylum Chordata; class Actinopteri; order Cyprinodontiformes; family Poeciliidae; genus Poecilia; species Poecilia formosa. The sequence goes on along the minus strand of NW_006800198.1, from coordinate 816,359 downwards.
GCGAGACTGTTTAAAACACGGAGCTGGTCTCTCGCCGTGTACTTTGCTGTGAAAGCATGCCAGCTTGCTACTTTTGTGAAGGGCATCTCTCCCCCGAAAGGCTTGATGATATAATGCCCACTTTGTTTGAGAGTGAAGGGATGATTTCGGGGGGAGTGGATGGAATTGGCAAACATTACTCCTTTTTACTCTCCTCATCTTTCTGTCTCAACGTTCCCCGCCCTCTTCCCTCTCTCTCTCTTTGATCACAGCTAACATCTGCCCAACGATTTGGGGTCAAAACTGGCGGCGCCTTCAGCTCTAATGGCCAAATGACTGACAGGTCAGTGGCAAGAAACAAATGTGCGCCTTCATCGCATGAGGCATCCACATAAACACTCAGCAACCCCAGGGCCACGCTTTGAATTGCTAATTTGTTTGTGATGAGGGCGGTGGGGAACAGGTTTATAGAGAGTGAGGGGGAGCTGTGGGTGTCGCAACGTCTACCCCGGCTTCTGTTTACAAAGTCATCAATTCAGTGTGTTTTTCACTTCCCCCACTGCTCCCAGAAACAACAGACAGTTTTCTGTTTTCAGCAACATTGATCAGCCTTTGAGCAGCTGGGAATGTGGATATTAGAGGGAAAATGATTGGCTGGGCTTAGAGAAATGGCTCGACACTGGGAGGCTTTGATTGACTTCCCTCAGGGAGGACACTACTTTGAGATCTCTGTTGATATAGTAGTTCGAAATGTAGCTGAAGGCAGGTAAGATTGGGTTTGCGTGTGTGTGATGTTGAGGAATAGAAGTAACAAAAGGCCAGCGCAGGAGATGGTGTGATGTCTGGCCCACTCTGCGTGGGATGTAAACGAGTGTGTTTTCTATTCTAGGTGGAGAGGAAAGCTGCCCGGTGTTAGAGCAGCATTGAGGCCGCAGCTCCAACGCTGAGAAGCAAGAAATGAACACTGAGTTTAAGATTCTGGTCTCACAAACCAAATTTAAGATTAATCAAGTGGAAAGAGGTGATATTAAATTGCGGTGGATGAATTATTCTCATCCTCAGTACTTTAATGCCACTTTAAGCACAGTGAGACACAACGCTTCGCAAAAGTATTAAAACCGCTTAAGCTTTAAGCATTACAGCCATCTTTAATGCAATTTATTGGGATTTTTACTGACCCAAGTAAAGTATTCAAATAAAAATCATACCTGTGTTTCAATATTTCTGTGAGTAAAAATTGAAAAGTGGCTCATGCCAATTTCTAATTCAATAGCAGTAAGTTCCTACCATCAATGCCCATCCAGACACTGGATTTTTAACTCATTCTTCTTTACAGAATAAATAAAGATCATCCCTGGACATCAGTTTTCAAGTCTGAGCTTTATCTTGGCCATTTAATAAATTCACGAATATGCTTTGATGTAAAATCCCGTTGCAGCATTTTGTATGTTTAGGGACGTTGTTCTAGGTGGTTGTGCAAAAACTTTAATTCCTGGAATAATTTTAGTATTTATCTCCATATATCCCCCCAATCATCTTTCAGCACTTCATCACTACAGCATTATGCTGCCATCATCATATTTTCTGGTGACTGTTAATATTCTGATATGTAGCTTTTTGCATGTAAAAAAACATCAATTTAAGTCTCCTTTGACCAGAGAGCCTTCTATCCCGACATAACTTGTGGTAAATTAGATTTTCTATGATTTTTTTTCTTGCATTGCTGGTCTACTAATGGTTCAATCATCATCTGTAACTGTTGCAGAAATGCCACTGATCTATTGGCTGATTTTGTAAACAATGCATTCCTTATTCTATTAGTTTAGGTGAACATGTGGACTTTATTTTCTACCTTTGAAGGTTGCATTGAATTTTATATGGGGATATTGGAGTAAACGAGTCTAGATACAAATGCACACCAGATTTTTGGATTTTTTAAATTTAAAAAAATTATGCAAATGTCTTCCACAACAATTATACACACAAAGTCTGAAAAACAAGGACTGAAGTTAGAGGTTATAATGTGTGAAAAGTTAATTATTTTGGTTGTTTTCCAATATGCTCAGGTAAAGATGTATTTTATAATTTAAAAACAATAAAAACATCAGAATCTTATTCATAAAACAAGGACTATCTAGTGTAACATCTATCTCGACAACCATTTGCATGATTCACATCAAATTTGGCAGCTGCCACTGGCGATGGAAACGGGAGCCGTATCAACTGTAATGGCTTCCCAGAAAAGTTTGTTGTTGGTTTTTGTCATGTTCACTGGATTGTGTTTAAGGCAGAGCATGACTTCCCTGATTGTCAAAAGCAGTGAAAACATCGGTAACCTCACGGATGACCTATTTTAACCTGTATGTACCCTTAAGTATACTTTTTGGAGTTAAGTTTAAGGCTAGGGCAACATCCAAGAGAAGAAAAATAACCTCACCAGGAACAATAAGCATTCAATCTGGTGAGCCATAACATGCTGTAAACAGTAAGACCAATCATGTGCTGCACACTCCAGCTCTATTGAGACCTCAAAATGGATTTTAATGCTCTGCTGCACTGCTGCATGTTGCACCAAAACAGAAATGAAAAAGCCGGGCTTCAACTGGAAAATAGGAGTCTGGAGAATGTACCACTTGGACATGAGAACTAGGAGATAACAGTCATACTTGTCAATCTGTCTACAGAAACTTAAATATTTCTTGATAATCATCAGAGAAGAAAACAACACACTTTAGTTTATGCAAAAACAAAAAACCCTGCGTGGACTCTATTTGTGTTTAATTTTTGGTCTAAAATAATTATCAGTTTACAGGTGAATAGAGAGTTAAACAAACGACCTTCCTTCACACTGGAATATGACAATGTTAAAAATTAGCCAGGATGTGCACAGTCTGTGGTGGGTCTCTTCTGACACATATTAAGTGCTCAGAGGCTCCCCGTCAGGCTTGAGAGGATATGAGAGATCCCCGACTGTTTGAGTGTGCACTAAACTTCTGTAGGGAGGTCATGGTAGTTTATTATCAAGATTGCATTTATCTGTTTTATGGGTTGTGCACACCTGTACGCCTTGTTCCTCAGAGAATTTGAAGCAAAACTGGTAGATCTGATTTCAGGACAAAGTAACAACCACACACGGCTGCAATTTAAAAGGTCGAAGGTCAGAGTTCTGGCCTCAACCAAAACCTTCTCACAAAACAAAAAATGAACTCTCAAACCATTAGTACTGTACCATGCTACAGACCTATCCATGTACAATGTGGATCCCCTTGGCTCTAAAAGGATTACACACCACCAGATTATACACACATGCGCTTATGCTGTTTTACTTGAAAAATATCTATGCCTTAGCATGCCACACACCTCCAAATTGCACCACACTCACTTAAATCACACGTTTTGGAGTTTATATGTATGACTTCTTCAGTCATGCATACAAACTGTTAATGTTTTGTAACAGGTGACAGCTGTTAAAATGTACATAAAAACACAACATTTAGTGGATTCATCTGCTGCTGATAGGTTGCTGGAAAATATGGTGTTTTCTAATCTTCAAAAAAACAAAAAAACAAAACAACAACCTTAAACTGAAGGTGGAGGCACAGAAACCTCATTCATTTACCAAATTCTTCAGACTATAAGTCGCACCAAAATACTATTTGTGTCAGTCAAAAATACATCATGAAGA